>NW_027468053.1:0-70942 GCF_965363235.1 Mytilus galloprovincialis
GCAACAAGAACTTCAAATTTTATGAAGGTTCTACAAGAATTATTTTAGTATAACGAATGTTTCTCACTTCACATTTTATTCTCAAGGTGTTATAAATATGAACGATTCTTTTTTGTAGCACGTACATCTGCATTTTTGTCAATATATATATATACATCTGTTGTAGAGTTGTCACTGACTCAGACGTACTTATGAATATAATTATTTTCTGTGACTGTATATTACATTAATTTGTAGGATCCTTTACTATAGATAATTTAGCTGATCTGTAACAATAACATCTTCATGCCTTATATATCATGTACTGTAGTACGCCGCTAGATTAAAACTGACGTGGAAAGGTAACACATGCCCACCGAAAGCTCTTTTTTTAGAGCCCAGGTGGTCGTGTGGTCTAGCGGGACGGCTGCAGTGCAGGCGATTTGGTGTCACGATATCACAGTAGCATGGGTTCGAATCCCGGCGAGGGAAGAACCAAAAATTTGCGAAAGCAAATTTACAGATCTAACATTGTTGGGTTGATGTTTAGACGAGTTGTATATACATTATGTACACAGCCATGTATCACCATCATTGATGGCGATCCGATGGATACATCTGTTGTAGAGTTGTCACTGACTCAGACGTACTTATGAATATAATTATTTTCTGTGACTGTATATTACATTAATTTGTAGGATCCTTTACTATAGATAATTTAGCTGATCTGTAACAATAACATCTTCATGCCTTATATATCATGTACTGTAGTACGCCGCTAGATTAAAACTGACGTGGAAAGGTAACACATGCCCACCGAAAGCTCTTTTTTTAGAGCCCAGGTGGTCGTGTGGTCTAGCGGGACGGCTGCAGTGCAGGCGATTTGGTGTCACGATATCACAGTAGCATGGGTTCGAATCCCGGCGAGGGAAGAACCAAAAATTTGCGAAAGCAAATTTACAGATCTAACATTGTTGGGTTGATGTTTAGACGAGTTGTATATACATTATGTACACAGCCATGTATCACCATCATTGATGGCGATCCGATGGATACATCTGTTGTAGAGTTGTCACTGACTCAGACGTACTTATGAATATAATTATTTTCTGTGACTGTATATTACATTAATTTGTAGGATCCTTTACTATAGATAATTTAGCTGATCTGTAACAATAACATCTTCATGCCTTATATATCATGTACTGTAGTACGCCGCTAGATTAAAACTGACGTGGAAAGGTAACACATGCCCACCGAAAGCTCTTTTTTTAGAGCCCAGGTGGTCGTGTGGTCTAGCGGGACGGCTGCAGTGCAGGCGATTTGGTGTCACGATATCACAGTAGCATGGGTTCGAATCCCGGCGAGGGAAGAACCAAAAATTTGCGAATGCAAATTTACAGATCTAACATTGTTGGGTTGATGTTTGGACAAGTTGTATATATATATATATATATATATATATATATATATATATATATATATATATATATCAATTATTGGCGTAAAAGTCAGCATTTCGTGCGTAAAAATGACCACCAAAGTAGGCACGGGGTTTAACTATGCATTTCCCTGCATACTTAAACTGTAACGATATATTTCTCTATGAAAAACTTATTTGTTCATTGAATTACGGTATTATTTTTAAAGGCTTTTACATTATCTTCCACATGCACAAAAAATTAGCTCAATTGCGTTTATTTTCGCGAAATGCCGACACTTCGAAATTTCAAGACGTATATATGATGACTTATGCGCTTGCTTAAAACATATAACTTAAGAGTGCACGGTCTTTAATCATATATATCTCATTTAAACTGATTTATATATTGCTTTTTATTTATGAAATAGATAAAGTGTAAAATACCTTAATTTTTGGTTAAATTATATAAAGCCAACTTTCTTAGTTAAAAAGATATATTTAATAAACCGATATATACGCCTCGTTAAAAGGGGTTTTTTTTCTAGCAATGAATCTCACGTGATTAAATACGTCACATGTAATGTGAAGGACATTTGATATCATGTACAGTCTGTAGAAAATGAAAGTTATATATTTTGAGATTTACACTATATTACGAGTTTATCAAGGTATGAGAATTCCAAATAGGATTTTATTTGTATTATTTGTTTATTGTCAGTATAATAGATATAATAGATAGGTATTAAATGCATCTAGTTGTTATTTTGGGCTAGATGAGCTCTTGACCTACTTTACGTAATAAATAACAATAGCTTATTTAGCGTAGATTTATCACAGACCCTGGCGGATCTAGAAATTTTCATAAAGTAGGGGCCCGCTCTAGTTATTCTTTAGTGATTCCAAAGCGGCGGATTCAAAAGGGGTAAGATTTTTTGTTTTCCTATATAATCCCCCTTTTTTTGTCCTGGTTTAGGAACCCCTTTTTAAAATGACTTGATCCGCCTGTGTTCCCTTTATATTCAACCAATTTTTCAGAAATAGAACCCTGCGCCCCCTTAAATCTACCTCTGGGCTCTGGGTTATATCTCCAATTGAGGTCATATTAGAGAAATCAGGTGTACAAACACCAAAGTAGGCACGGGGTTTAAGTATGCATTAATTTCCCTCTATACATAAACTGTAACGATATATTTTATATATGTATTGCTTTTTATTTATGAAATAGATAAAGTGTAAGATACCTTAATTTTTTGTTTAAATTAAGTAAAACCAACTTTCTTAGTTTAAAAAGATATATTTAATAAACCGATATACGCCTCGTTAAAAGTTTTTTTTTATAGCAATGAATCTCACGTGATTAAATACTTTATTACAATGATTTTTATAATTGTTACAATAATGAAACAATAATGACACAAATCATAAACATGAATTTAACTATTTCTTAGATGTTAATCTACAACCAGATCAGAGCCATATACATAAAAAGGCACAACAATATATTTATTAGCTAGATGAGCTGTTGACCTACTTAACGTAATAAATAACAATAGCTTATTTAGATTTAAATTTATCACAGACCCTGGCGGATCTAGAAATTTTCATAAAGTAGGGGCCCTCTCTAGTCATTCTTCAGTGATTCCACAGTGGCGGATTCAAAAGCGGTAAGATTTTGTGTTCCCTATATAATCCCCCCTTTTTTGTCCTGGGTTAGGAACCCCGTTTTAAAATGACTTGATCCGCCTGTGTTCCCTTTATATTCAACCAATTTTTCAGAAATAGAACCCTGCGCCCCCTTAAATCTACCTCTGGGCTCTGGGTTATATCTCCAATTGAGGTCATATTAGAGAAATCAGGTGTACAAACACCAAAGTAGGCACGGGGTTTAAGTATGCATTTCCCTCTATACATAAACTGTAACGATATATTTTTATATATATAATGCTTTTTATTTATGAAATAGATAAAGTGTAAGATACCTTATTTTTTTGTTTAAATTAAGTAAAACCAACTTTCTTAGTTTAAAAAGATATATTTAATAAACCGATATACGCCTCGTTAAAAGGTTGTTTTTTTATAGCAATGAATCTCACGTGATTAAATACGTTATTACAATGATTTTTATAATTGTTACAATAATGAAACAATAATGACACAAATCATAAACATGTATTTAACTATTTCTTAGATGTTAATCTACAACCAGATCAGAGCCATATACATAAAAAGGCACAACAATATATTTATTAGCTAGATGAGCTGTTGACCTACTTAACGTAATAAATAACAATAGCTTATTTAGATTTTAATTTATCACAGACCCTGGCGGATCTAGAAATTTTCATAAAGGAGGGGCCCTCTCTAGTCATTCTTCAGTGATTCCACAGTGGCGGATTCAAAAGCGGTAAGATTTTGTGTTCCCTATATAATCCCCCCTTTTTTGTCCTGGGTTAGGAACCCCGTTTTAAAATGACTTGATCCGCCTGTGTTCCCTTTATATTCAACCAATTTTTCAGAAATAGAACCCTGCGCCCCCTTAAATCTACCTCTGGGCTCTGGGTTATATCTCCAATTGAGTTCATATTAGAGAAATCAGGTGTACAAACACCAAAGTAGGCACGGGGTTTAAGTATGCATTTCCCTTTATACATAAACTGTAACGATATATTTTTATATACATAATGCTTTTTATTTATGAAATAGATAAAGTGTAAGATACCTTATTTTTTTGTTTAAATTAAGTAAAACCAACTTTCTTAGTTTAAAAAGATATATTTAATAAACCGATATACGCCTCGTTAAAAGGTTGTTTTTTTTATAGCAATGAATCTCACGTGATTAAATACGTTATTACAATGATTTTTATAATTGTTACAATAATGAAACAATAATGACACAAATCATAAACATGAATTTAACTATTTCTTAGATGTTAATCTACAACCAGATCAGAGTCATATACATAAAAAGGCACAACAATATATTTATTAGCTAGATGAGCTGTTGACCTACTTAACGTAATAAATAACAATATCTTATTTAGATTTAAATTTATCACAGACCCTGGCGGATCTAGAAATTTTCATAAAGTAGGGGCCCTCTTTAGTCATTCTTCAGTGATTCCACAGTGGCGGATTCAAAAGCGGTAAGATTTTGTGTTCCCTATATAATCCCCCCTTTTGTCCTGGGTTAGGAACCCCTTTTTAAAATGGGTTGATCCGCCTGTGTTCCCTTTATATTCCACCAATTTTTCAGAAATAACACCATGCTCCCCCTTAAATCCACCTCTGGGCTTTGGGTTATATCTTCAATTGAGGTTATATTAATGCAGTTTTCATCACTTATTTTTCAAGATTCATCATAACACAAGTTCTATATCTAATAATGTATATGGCTGAATCCGCCCCTGTAGAAATTATCTTTCTGAAACACAAAATGCAATTAACTTTTACACATCTAGTGTATGACAGATCTTAAAACTTTTCCAACTGAAGCCAGACGCCAGAATTTTTTTTTTCTCATAGTGGTGTGAACATGATTGTTGTTCCCATAATACTTGTTCCCCCTGAAACAAGTCTTTGAATGGTAATTAGTTCTTTGGAACAAACATAACATAATTTTATTTCCACCTTCTTAAGATATTTTCCTGGAACTAAAATGTTATATGGTTTCATAATATCTGTTCTTTTAGAGAGAGTGTCATTTGATTTTTTACACTTGATCACACCTTAGTTGATATTCACCTCACATTTCATTTACCTGGACATGAAGTACATACAAAGAACATGAAGAGTGGGCAAGAAAAGGGGAACGCGAACCCTGGAACACATTTTTTTTTTTAAATCTCCGGACTGACTTTAAATTTAGTCCCTGTTTATTTTTTAATAGACTGTGAGAGAAATCAGGTGTACAAACAAGAAACACGAGGCCGGGATAAGGTACCGGTACTTCATGTATCTCTAACAAATGTAAAATTCAAAAAAAATATTATAACACTAAAAAAAAAATTTTAAAAAGAGATACTGAAATGTTTTATTTAGTGTATAAAGTGCTTTTTCAAAACTAATATATTTTCTCGTTTCAGCTGAAAGTACCTCTCTTATAACTGTTTATGTGCTGCTTAAAAATATATTGCAGCACTTCACAGTTGCTTGAAAGGTTGAAAATGTCATCATGCAGAAATTAGAGCAGATTCCTCAGATTAAAATCATTGAAAATGGATAGATGCACTGGTCCTGGTGGTATACATCGATACAATTAATCTTAATTACATTTGGAATGAAAATTGTCTCCTTTTTTGGTTTCTTGCACGATAAAACCAATACTTAAAGTGAGTCACTGGTTAAAAGTAATGTTTATCCCATTCTTAAACCAATGCATGTATATCATCAATTTAGTCTTCTGTGCATTTCTAACGCAAAATAAGGCAAAATGTTTGGTCCGATTTGATTCTGTTATTACAAACTTTTTAAACAAATTACTTCCCTTTGTCAATCTTAGACTGGTTCCATACCGGACAATATTGGCTTTTGCCAATGCAAAGTATGATGAATTGAAAATGATGTATCGGCGGTTAAACTAATTTTGTATGAAAAATAATTTCTGATGTCGTAACTATTTATCTAAACAACAAATTAATGTAATTAAAAGATTTCAAAACCTAAGATTACGCACAGGTAAATTTGCTGTTCCTGCTAGCTCTCCATTGTTAATGAAAAAAATGAATGTCCCTCATAATGGAGACAACTAAAAAAAGGGTATCTAATTACAGGGTCGGGAATTGGCAAATGGACTATAATAATGGTTTTTTTCTGCTTATCATGTTTGTGGCTTTGATCTTGTTGTACGTGGTTTAACATGATGATGATGGAAGTGTTTAACGACATTGACTGGATATACATCCCGCGGGCAATTGGTGAGCTTTAGATATTTTCTGCAGTTGGTAATCACAAGGATTTGTATAGTAAGACTTACTATACAAATCCTTGGTAATCAGCAACAGGTTGAAGGCCGCTATTTTGTTGCACGACCATCTTGGTTATGCTGAGTTATTTTTGGTTTGTTTACTCTTTTGATGTTTCTTTTGTACTTCACAACGGCTACTTTCAGGCCCAGGTTGGTTAGCTTGATAGCCCGCTAACAACGATGATGGCGTACTAGTCTACCAGTTTCTGACGTAGTAATAACGATGACAGGTAGCATAATCAGTACCAAAGTCGTGAGACAGTTAAATGAATGTCCATTATTCAACACCTCGGTTACAGCTCTCGGGCGTTTGTCGTCATAACACTCCCCCATCAAAAAAAGAATTTTGGAGTGTATACTGACGCGGGTTGGTTTCTGTCATCGAAAGAAGTAGGTCGTTAATACATCTAATAATAAAAATTCTTAATTTTTGAAGCAAGAATAAAACTAAAATTTTCATCGCACGAAATTAAAATAAAATATAGTGTACGAAAATCCATACAAATAAAATATTAAATAACGATATGTTTTGTTTCTATTAAGTTAATGAAATGAAATGAATAGACAACTTTCGAGTTCGATGCATTTCCGTCAAAAACTCTGGTTTTAGTGAACGTCATTTGTGCGTTTAGGGGCGTCGTCACTTCCATTCAAATGTTGAGCGAGTGGTTGGAAAACTATACTTATATTGTACGAATTATTCGGCAAATTGAATTCTCAAAATTGACAATCAGCACTACTGTCATTAGGGAATTGTCATTAAGTACCTATATAACAAGCATTATTTCTAGTTTATCCTGCATAATGACGATCACTAAGATGCTTGATGAACGTTAATAGTGCAGGGATACAGGCGATCCCCTCTATCTGGTAAATGACGTCATAAAGGCGCGTATAATTGACGAGTTTTTTCCGGTGACGGATGAACTCGAAAGTGGTCTATTGAATTAACATTTCCAAACTATATATGTAGATTTCTCATATTTCTCGACTGTCTTCAATTATTACAAACAAAAAGGAAAATGTTTATTTAGCGGTTTTTTTCTAAAACAATATATCTTCATTGTTTTTTGATATTCCAAAAGACATCTTATTTTGTTTGTTTGCCAAACTTACTTGTATGCGGTTAGTACCATCACCAATAACTACTAAAGACCATATGACCTAATAAACAACAACAAATGGAAGTTTTTAACGACCTTGACTGGCTAGGCATAATAAACCTGATAATTGGTATTCAATATATATAATCCTAGGTCATGCCTGACATATTTCACAAAAACGACCGATGAAAACTCCTTAAATGTTAAAATGTTAAAATGATTTTATCAAAACAAAAATTATTAGATGAAGAGTTATATTACCTATCGAATGCATACCTTCACAACACACTAAAACATATATTTCATGTCCTGAGTGCAGTTTGTATGTCCTCATTTTTTTACATTGTCATTTCGGTGCCTTTCTTACCTGACTAAAGGCCGTACGGTGACCTAAGTTGTTAATTTCAGTGTCATTTTGGTTTCTTGTGGAGAGTTGTCTCATTGCATGGCAATCATACCACATTTTCTTTTTTATGTTTGTAAAAGTTAACGCACGACAAATGATGAGAATTATTCACCTAGCCCTTGTGTCAGGTGAGCTAAAACATTTGCATTCAAGTATGACTACATATTTTGGAATCAAAACAAGGACATGGAGTTTTGAAAACGATCTGTAAAATATCGAAACATATACAAGAAAAACATACAATCTTCACGCTATACAATAATTTCTACGGAATTGGCTTGTACAATTTCTTTCGACAGGCTTGTAAAATTCTTCTTTACCAGCCAACAGAATTATAATACATTTGTATACAGTGTTAATTTCCATTGTTTAACGGAAGCGTACATTTTAGATAAATAAATTAAATTGTAGTGACCTGGGGTCGTGTCATCGATGGTGTCTTAGGACTAAGACATGTCCCAAGACCATCGTAGGAGAATTTTTTGCTCTTAGCCGTGTTATTGTAACGATCATATTGCGGAACATATTGACTATATACATTTTGTTCCTCTATTAATAAGCTTTCGATTGAGGTATAATATATATATCTATAAATAGGGGCTGAAGGGTCCTGCCAGTCCATTCCATTACTCAAAATTTCTATTTCATTATTCAAAATTGGTTGTTTCTCAATGTTGACGCGTATTTCGATATCTGAGTCCTGCGTTACTCCTCTAATATACATTGCGGAACATATTGACTATATACATTTTGTTCCTCTATCAATAAGCTTTCGATTGAGGTATAATATATATCTATAATGAGGGGCTGAAGGATCCTGCCAGTCCATTCCATTATTCAAAATTTCCATTTCATTATTCAAAATTGGCTATTTCTCAATGTTCACGCGTATTTCGATATTTAAGTCCTTCGTTACTCCTCTAATATGCGTTGCAGAACATACTGACTTGATGCATTTTGTTCCTTTATTGATAAGCTTTCGATCAAGGTAAAATATATATTTATACTTAGGGACTGAAGGGTCCTGCCAGTCCATTCCATTATTCAAAATTGGTTGTTTGTCAATGTTGGTGCGTATTTTGATATTTGAGTCGTTCGTTACTCCTCTAATATGCGTTGCGGAACATATTGATTATATACATTTTGTTACTCTATTAATAAGCTTTCGATTGAGGTATAATATATATCTATAATAAGGTGCTGAAGGGTCCTGCCAGTCCACTCCATTATTCCAAATTTCCATTTCATTATTCAAAATTTGCTATTTCTACATGTTCACGCGTATTTCGATATTTAAGTCCTTTGTTACTCTTCTAATATGTGTTGCGGAACATATTGACTATATACATTTTGTTCCTCTATCAATAAGCTATCGATCGAGGTATAATATATATTTGTAATTAGGGGCTGAAGGGTCCTGCCAGTCCATTCCATTATTCAAACTTTCCATTTCATTATTCAAAATTGGCTATTTCCCAATGTTCACGCGTATTTCGATATTTAAGTCCTTCGTTACTCCTCTAATATGCGTTGCAGAACATACTGACTTGACGCATTTTGTTCCTTTATTAATAAGCTTTCGATCAAGGTATAATATATATTTATACTTAGGGACTGAAGGGTCCTGCCAGTCCATTCCATTATTCAAACTTTCCATTTCATTATTCAAAATTGGCTATTTCCCAATGTTCACGCGTATTTCGATATTTAAGTCCTTCGTTACTCCTCTAATATGCGTTGCAGAACATACTGACTTGATGCATTTTGTTCCTTTATTGATAAGCTTTCGATCAAGGTAAAATATATATTTATACTTAGGGACTGAAGGGTCCTGCCAGTCCATTCCATTATTCAAAATTGGTTGTTTGTCAATGTTGGTGCGTATTTTGATATTTGAGTCGTTCGTTACTCCTCTAATATGCGTTGCGGAACATATTGATTATATACATTTTGTTACTCTATTAATAAGCTTTCGATTGAGGTATAATATATATCTATAATAAGGTGCTGAAGGGTCCTGCCAGTCCACTCCATTATTCCAAATTTCCATTTCATTATTCAAAATTTGCTATTTCTACATGTTCACGCGTATTTCGATATTTAAGTCCTTTGTTACTCTTCTAATATGTGTTGCGGAACATATTGACTATATACATTTTGTTCCTCTAATAATAAGATTTCGATCGAGGTATAATATACATCTGTAATTAGGGGCTGAAGGGTCCTGCCAGTCCATTCCATTATTCAAACTTTCCATTTCATTATTCAAAATTGGCTATTTCCCAATGTTCACGCGTATTTCGATATTTAAGTCCTTCGTTACTCCTCTAATATGCGTTGCAGAACATACTGACTTGATGCATTCTGTTCCTTTATTAATAAGCTTTCGATCAAGGTAAAATATATATTTATACTTAGGGACTGAAGGGTCCTGCCAGTCCATTCCATTATTCAAAATTGGTTGTTTGTCAATGTTGGTGCGTATTTTGATATTTGAGTCGTTCGTTACTCCTCTAATATGCGTTGCGGAACATATTGATTATATACATTTTGTTACTCTATTAATAAGCTTTCGATTGAGGTATAATATATATCTATAATAAGGTGCTGAAGGGTCCTGCCAGTCCACTCCATTATTCCAAATTTCCATTTCATTATTCAAAATTTGCTATTTCTACATGTTCACGCGTATTTCGATATTTAAGTCCTTTGTTACTCCTCTAATATGTGTTGCGGAACATATTGACTAGATACATTTTGTTCCTCTAATAATAAGATTTCGATCGAGGTATAATGTATATCTGTAATTAGGGGCTGAAGGATCCTGCCAGTCCATTCCATTATTCAAAATTTCCATTTCATTATTCAAAATTGGCTCTTTCTCAATGTTCACGCGTATTTCGATATTTAGGTCCTTCGTTACTCCTCTAATATGCGTTGCAGAACATCTTGACTATATACATTTTGTTCTTCTCGTAATAAGCTTTCTAATGAGGTATAAGGTTTATTTATAATTAGGGGCTAAAGGGTCACAGCATTCCATTCCTTTAATCAAAATATGTATTTCATTATTCAAAATTGGCTATTTCTTAATTTTCACGCGTATTTTGGCATTTAGGTCCTCCGTAAACCCTATAATGGTCATTCAGGCACATATCATTTCTACTCAGTTTATTTCTCTATCAATAAGCTTTCATTTGGTGTATAAATTTTGTCTTGATTACGGACTGAAGAGTTGCAGCAGTCCATTCCATTATTCAAAATAAGCTATTTCTCAATGTTCACGCGTATATCGATATTTAAGTCCTTCGTTACTCCTGTAATATGCGTTGCAGAACATATTGACTATATACATTTTGTTCCTCTAATAATAAGCTTTCAATCGAGGTATAATATATATCTGTAATTAGGGGCTGAAGGGTCATGCCAGTCCATTCCATTATTCAAAATTTCCATTTCAGTATTCAAAATTGGCTATTTCCCAATGTTGATGCGTATTTTGACATTTGAGTCGTTCGTTACTCCTCTAATATGCGTTGCGGAACATATTGACTATATACATTTTGTTCCTCTATTAATAAGCTTTCGATTGAGGTATAATATATATTTATAATAAGGTGCTGAAGGGTCCTGCCAGTCCATTCCATTATTCAAAATTTCCATTTCATTATTCAAAATTTGCTATTTCTTCATGTTCACGCGTATTTTGATATTTGAGTCGTTCGTTACTCTTCTAATATGCGTTGCGGAACATATTGACTATATGCATTTTGTTCCTCTCGTAATTAGCTTTCTAATGAGGTATAAGGTTTATTAATAATTAGGGGCTAAAGGGTCACAGCATTCCATTCCTTTATTCAAAATATCTATTTCATTATTCAAAATTGGCTATTTCTTAATTTTCACGCGTATTTTGGCATTTAGGTCCTCCGTAAACCCTATAATGGTCATTAAGGCACATATCGTTTCTACTCAGTTTATTCCTCTATCAATAAGTTTCATTTGGTGTATAAATTTTGTCTTGATTACGGACTGAAGGGTTGCAGCAGTCCATTCCATTATTCAAAATAAGCTATTTCTCAATGTTCACGCGTATATCGATATTTAAGTCCTTCGTTACTCCTGTAATATGCGTTGCAGAACATATTGACTATATACCTTTTGTTCCTCTATTAATAAGCTTTTGATCGAGGTATAATATATATCTGTAATTAGGGGCTGAAGGGTCCTGCTAGTCCATTTCATTATTCAAAATTTCCATTTCATTATTCAAAATGGCTATTTCTCAATGTTGACGCGTATTTCGATATTTGAGTCGTTCGTTACTCCTCTAATATGCGTTGCGGAACATATTGACTATATACATTTTGTTCCTCTCGTAATTAGCTTTCTAATGAGGTATAAGGTTTATTTATAATTAGGGGCTAAAGGGTCACAGCATTCCATTCCTTTATTCAAAATATCTATTTCATTATTCAAAATTGGCTATTTCTTAATTTTCACGCGTATTTTGGCATTTAGGTCCTCCGTAAACCCTATAATGGTCATTAAGGCACATATCGTTTCTACTCAGTTTATTCCTCTATCAATAAGTTTCATTTGGTGTATAAATTTTGTCTTGATTACGGACTGAAGGGTTGCAGCAGTCCATTCCATTATTCAAAATAAGCTATTTCTCAATGTTCACGCGTATATCGATATTTAAGTCCTTCGTTACTCCTGTAATATGCGTTGCAGAACATATTGACTATATACCTTTTGTTCCTCTATTAATAAGCTTTCGATCGAGGTATAATATATATCTGTAATTAGAGGCTGAAGGGTCCTGCTAGTCCATTTCATTATTCAAAATTTCCATTTCATTATTCAAAATTAGCTTCATGTATTTCCTCATTTTTACGCATATTGTGGCATTTAGATCCTGTGTAAACCCACTTTTGATTATTGCGAATCAGGATATAGGTATAGTGTCACAGTAATTTTTTTTTATATTTATTTCACTATTCACCGCTTCAATTTGAATAATGAAACATAAACTATTTCATTATTCATTATTCATTTTGTAATATTGAATAGTGAACTATTTCATTATTCATTATTGAATAATGAATATTGAACTATGAATAATGGACGTACTTCAGCGCGGTATGTGCCTGTCCCAAGTCAGGAGCCTGTAATTTAGTGGTTGTCGTTTGTTTATGTGTTACATATTTGTTATTCGTTCATTTTTTTTTTATATAAATGAAGCCGTTAGTGTTCTCGTTTGAATTGTTTTACATTGTCATATAGGGGCCTTTTATAGCTGACTGTGCGATATGGGCTTTGCTCATTGTTAAAGGCCGTACGGTGACCTAAAGTTGATAATTTCTGTGCCATTTTGGTCTCTTGTGGAGAGTTGTCTCATTGGCAATCATACCAGATCTTCTTTTTTATATTATGTGTGCCTCTCAGTTGTAGGACAGCCTTTGTACTTAATTTTAATACGGCGGACACCTCTTATTCTTATACTTCATACCTGAGAAACAGAAAATGTATGCCATCAATTTTAGAATTCATTCTTACATAGTTTTATATTTCCGCCGTTGCCTACGAATTATTTTTTTTTGCTCCGAATTGAAGGCATAACTTTGACTTTGAGATGAAGAATCGCAATAAAGCGCCAAACAGATGATCAGGCGAACAAGTTGACTGTAATATAGTCGGGACTGATAGAATGTTGGAATACTATACATAATTATTCATATCACTCCGTCAAAGGATGCATATGCCTTCAGTTCCATTGAGTCAGTTGGTCAGATACTTGTCACTGAACTTTTTTTTTTAATAAACTTTATTTAGATTCACTACACATAACTCAAAACAATAACTGATAATATTTTAAAAGGGCATACGATACAGTTACAGGGGAGGTAATGACGTTTCTAACGTAGATTGTTAGTTTCACGACGTCAAACTATGACTTATCGGGGACAGATTCAGTTTTCGACTTATTTTTATCATTCAAACTTATTTAACTTGAAAACGAGTTCATGGACCCCTCTTTTTTAAAGGCTATCTAGTTTGATTACGCAAGAAGATTATGTGTGCCAATTTTCATGAAAACGTAAATTGTGCAATTACTAGTATTTAAATTGGGAGGATGCTTATAAAATACAGAAATTTCAAACTATTTAACAAAAAGCAATTTGTGTTTAAAAATCTTTTTAAATCTTTTAAAACAAAAAAAAGTTTGCCAGGCCTACCTCAGAATCAATTTTCTATGTTCAGTGGACCGTGAAATTGGGATAAAATCTCCAATTGGGCATTGAAATTAGAAAGATAATATCATAGGTAACACGTGTACTAAGTTTCAAGTTGATTGGACTTCAACTTCATCAAAAACTACCTCGACCAAAAACATTAACCCGAACCGGGACAGACGGACGAACGGACGGATGGGCGGATGGATGAACGAACAAACAAACAAACAAACAAACAAACAAACAAACAAACGAACGGACGGACGGACGGACGGACGGACGGACAAACAGACGCACAGACTGGAAAACATAATGTCCATAATTGTGCATAATTGGGGCATAACAATTGAGAATCGGAACAAGGAATGTCAAATAGACAAAAACACGACCAAAGAGCAGAAAAACAGCCGAAGGTTACTAATGGGTCTTCAACACATCGAGAAAATCCCGCACCAAAAGATGGGCCTTAGCAAGCCCCTAATCAGTCAATTACGTGCATTGACGGGGGTCAGATCCATAATCCGACAGTACTGTAGTCCGACAGTCCTATAATCCGACAGACCGATAGTCCGACAGTCCTATAATCCGACAGCCCGATAGTCCGACACACAGTCACTTGTCTGTGAAAAGCTTGCCTATAAAGACATGGAAAAATTCTAAATAAAAAATTTTACACAAAAAATCATGTGTCAAGTCGATCAGTATGACGTCTTCTGGCCCGTATCCTGCGGATGTAACCTTAGAAAAATAGATAACCCGGGAATTTTGAAAATGACCCGTTTTCGCCAGGATTCAAAGCATTCAGACTGATATCATAATTAAGCGATTGCAATACCGGTAAATTCATATTTCTCTTTGGACAAGAAGTTCAACTATAGCTGTGTAAACTCAAATTAACTGACCCATTTCACTTTCAGTGCATGGCTTCACTTGACAGCTTTGGTGTCAAACACACTCAATCTGTTGATTAACAGTCATTACCTAAGCTTTATGTCGTTTTAAAATAATTGTGTCTTTCAAAGTTGTTTTGAAATAATAATTTGACTTATTTCGCCATTGTTCACCTTTCACAATGTAATCCTTTAACGTATGTTGTTTTATTTTAATTTTAAAAAGATTAAATCTAGAATAAATTGTATGCAAAAACATAATAACAAGGATGTGTCCCAAGTACACGCACTATCATTTTCTCAATCTGTTCATTACCGTGAAAATGGGGTAAAATCTATAATTTGACGTTACATTTAGAAAGATCATATCATAAAGAACAATTTACATGTTTTACAAGTTTCAAGTTAATTGGACTCCAAATTCATCAAAAACTACCTCGATTAAAAACTTTAACCAAACCTTTAACCACGGAGCGGGTCGGAGAAACGACGAACGAACGAACAGACGGACGGACGGACGGTCACACCGACCAGAAAACATAATGCCCATAAATGGGGCATAATAATACTTTTACTATTTTTTACCGTGGGCTTAGAACAATTAACAAATAAAGTTATTTGAAAATTACCTTTTTCGTCTATACCTCCTTTACTAATTTAACTTTATTGTTACGCCCCACCTACGATAGTAGAGGGGCATTATGTTTTCAGGTCTGTTTAACCGCTCGTCTGTTCGTCCGTCCGTTCGTTCGTTTTTTTGGTCTGTGTTTTATACGACCGCAATTTGGTTGTCACGTTGTCGTCGTCAGCGTTCTCCGAAGACACTTGGTTTCCGGACAATAACTTTAGTGCAAGTGAATAGAAATCTATGAAATTTAATCACAAGGATTGTAACCACTAAAAGAAGGCTAGGATTGATGTTTTTCATTTAAAATCTTCAATGTTTTACTCATTGAATGATCAATTCTACTGGAATTTGAATAAAACTTGTGTGCGAACGGACCTAACACCGAGAAGAGACAAGCAAAACCCAATTTATAACTAGTTTGTCATTCAATCCGATGTAGTTGCTTTCATATCTTCGGGGCGAATGACGCTCAGGTACGTTCATGCATGATGACGAATAACGGTAAAATAATACATGTGACACCCTGTCACACCCTCATATGTTACATACAAGCGCATGTGCATGTGTGAAAACAAACCAGATAAGATTTCATTATTAAACTAGATGAACAGGAATGGAATGACATAATCAATTTGTTCAAACAGAATAAGATATATTTTTTTATCCAATTAAACTGCCCTTGATTCCATTTTTTAAATTTTACAAACTGTTTGCGTTTCAATAGTATATTAACAAGCATTAATTCCGGGTGCGGGAATTTCTCGCTACATTGAAGACCTGTTGGTGACCCTCTGCTGTTGTTTTTTATTTGGTCGGGTTGTTGTCTCTTTGACACATTCCCCATTTCCATTCTCAATTTTATTAGCCTTTCAAAAAGGGCTAGTCGACTCTTAGCTGATGAAAATGGAAAGTGCTCTCGCTTTGTAGATTAATTCATTTACTAGAATAGTCACGTGCACCAATCAACAAATGTTACCACACATGTGAGGTCACACGTTATGAAGTAGTATATATCGTTTAACGTTGTTGTTTACGAAACTCCAGAAGATTCGACTATTTATAGATAAAAGTTACCTGTGTACCAATATCATGAATATGCATGACTAATGACCAGGCAAAATCTAATTGCTAAAATAGAGAGGACAGATCCGATACTCTACGGGATTGAAGGACATTAACTAGGTTTGGATTGTCCTAACCAATCAATAAACTTTGATTATTCACGTCTCGTAATATCTTCCAATCAGGTAGCAAGAAAATTTCACGCACTAACTGTCCATCGTTCAATTCTTAATATCGACTCCTAGGAGTCGATAATAAGCTTATATATATATAGTACGATATCCATATTTACGTTAACCCGAAACATTTGAATAAAATCAAAATTAAACTACCTTGACCAAAAACTTTAACCAGAAGCGGGACGAACGGACAGACGAACGCACGAATGCACGAACGAACGGACCTACAGACCAGAAAAGATAATACCCCTCCACCATCTTTTTATAAAAAGTAGGGAATGCAATTCAAAATGGCGACATAGATCCCTTTATGATTTTTTAGTCAGACGTTACGCACGATACTGGTGATACCTGACGCTACATTAAAATAACGTCGAAATACACTTTTTGACTGAAGTTTTATCCAAGTCGCTTGTTGTTAAACGAACGTATGAATTTATGTTTGTCGCGATTGTCTCCCCATTCGTTTTTACCTCTTTAAAGCATTCCCTACATGTACATGTATATATTTTCATATATTATTGGTTTCTATAACTACTGTTTCTTTATAGGGATAAATACTGATTAATAAATTTCTAGCATTTTATTTCATTAATATATTCTAAAACATTTAAATGTGTTTCTTCTGTGATTCGAATGACATTGTTTGCGGTTACTTCCGAACAAATATAGACCACTGACGCAGCAGGTACAACCGCTTTCCTGTTCACAAGACGATATAGAAAAGGCGAGTTCGTTTGTTGTAATATAGACCACGAAACATAGGTGTTCCCGCAGGGAGTAAAGATCCCCAAGAATCCGTTGTGTCAATGCGTAACGTTTCCATGCTTTTCTCTACTTTCAGCATGTAGTACTCCTCCTCATCGTCGTCAGTATATAACGCAGTTAATTGACCAAACGAAACTAATTCTTGCAAAGACACTTGTTCATTTTCTTGTGCATCCGCTCTGTATTCTCGCTTCTTTTCCCATTCAGTATAACCACCAGTTTTTATCGAATTAGAAACTGGTCATACATGTGATGA
Source organism: Mytilus galloprovincialis (assembly GCF_965363235.1). Taxonomy (NCBI): domain Eukaryota; kingdom Metazoa; phylum Mollusca; class Bivalvia; order Mytilida; family Mytilidae; genus Mytilus; species Mytilus galloprovincialis. The sequence goes on from NW_027468053.1 coordinate 17,899, forward strand.
CAACAGTTTACACAGAAACAAGACAATTCACTGATATTCATCAACCCTTTAGCAGAATCACGACTAGCTTTACTTGGTGAAGAGATCAAATGCTAGGCACCGGCTTAAAAGACAGTCTGTTGTCACGGTGAATCGTTTCCGCATATCGGAACATTCTTCTCTTACAATGTGACCTCGGTTGTGTTAGAAATGAATTCGCGTATTCATAGAGATCTTTTGCTGTCCTTATCTAAGTCTGTCCGCGTAAAATGGCACAGTCGGCTTGTCTCTTAATAATTCCTCCAGCAGCGTCTTGTGGTCCTGAAATGCACAGATAAGTTTTTTTATGTCAACTGCATGACATTGGACCTTACCATTTTACCGCGTTCAAGGTTTATGATTTTTATAATAGTAAAAATACCGAAAGTCACGAGAAATATAAGAGATTCAATACCCTACAGCGACTGCCAAGATGAAGAACAGAAATAAAAGCCCTGTTCCTCGATACAACGTATTTATTTTTGTTTCAGGTGTAATTTAGTCCGACGCACAAGTTTTATCAAAATACATTTATTTCAAATTCGATATAATCAAAAAACATGTAAAAAAAAAATACCGATAATGTGAATACCGGACCGCTTTTGAAATATTTACATTTTACACAAATAACTCATAAATATTCAATCAAAAGCTAAATAATATGTATTCCATTGTACTCGAAAATGTGAGTAAAATCATTAAATCTGTGTCCAACATATCTAGCGTAGAGACTGACAGGCGGACTGACATTCAACTGTATTTATTATCCTCGAACTTACTACTATTATTGCCTAATCATAGTAGTAAGTTCGAGGATAATAAACTTAATTATTATGAATAACCTTTTGCATGGGAAGTTTCAAAGAAATTTCTTGTGAAATGTTGATATCCAAAGTCGTCGCTTGTTTGACTAATATCTCCGAAACAGTGTCTGCTCTTATACTGGGCTGCACACCATTCAGTAAACTCGTGCATTGTTTCTACTGAATATGAAATCGACTGTAAATATTCCGCTATATAATTTTGGACTTGGTGAACAAAGTATTGATCATGAACTAAGTCTTGGCTTATAACGAAAAATGTTTGAATCTCAGTAAGCTCGGAACACCTGTAATTTTCACTAAAGTCACGCACACAAACACATTGCTTTTCTGGGAGATTTCTAACAACAAGTTTTTGAAATTGTTCATTTTGCCATGAAGCTCTGTGCTGATGCACTGGAAAAGTTTCAATTAGTTTTCTGAAATATGAAAACAATTCACCAACTTGACTTTCTTTTTTCACGAGCATTAGTTTCTTTATGGTTTTGTTCCCTTTAACATTAACGTTTACATTTTCAAACTGTTCCCACTTTACAAATTCCGCAGTGTCAGATACATCAAGTTCACAAGGCAGAAAATTCAAGATTTTAACTCCACAATCGGAACAGTTTCTTTTAAGGCACTGTAAATTGTGTGAACCTTCAACGTTTTCGCATAATGTTGCATTAACGACATCAGATATAGAATCGTACACAGGAGTAGAATAGCATTCATTCTGTTCATTTTAATTTCTATCAAAAGTTTCTTTCGGAATTCCATACACGATTTAAAGACAGTTTTAAATTCTACATGGTACTTGCAGCAACATGTTTGTCTGTCCTTAGGTCGGACGGGACGCACAAAGTATAGGGTTTGCACCTTTCGAACATTCTTTGAGCTATTCTAATTAGGCGTGGATCCAGAGGGGGGGGGGGGGGTTTCCGGGGGTTGGAACCCCCCTTTTTTTGGACAATCAATGCATTTGAATGGGGACATGTAATTGGACCCCCCTTTTTTGTCCTGGGTTAGGAACCCCCCCCCCTTTTTAAATGGCTGGATCCGCCCCTGACTAATAGAGGGGTTTTCTCCGATAAAATCCAAATACATATCGGTCTGTGTTTTTTTCTAGTATGTGTGTCATGTGGCTTGAATAAGTTTTCGGACCAATGCGGACCCTTTTGATATTTGCCTTGTTACCAGTCGGACGAGAAATACCAGGCTTACACCAGAACTCATAAATACGTTTCTTCGTGTCAGGTGTTATTGCATCTGATCTAGTTTTTCTATTTGTGTAAGTCCAGCTTGATTTTTTAGATTTAAGTATTCTTGTTCTAATTGCATGACCACGGCTAACTCTTCTTACCGGTAATCCCAATTTCCTAGTCAGTTTCTTTCTGCATTTATTGTCACTGATTTTTTTACCACTTACTGATGAAATGATAACATTCATCGTTTTCAAAGAGTCATCCGATCTTTTCCTTTTACAGATATAAGATATAAGATATAAGATATAAGATTTTATTGATATAAAAATCCAAAATCTGGATTGTCATCAACACATACACAAAGAACAAACAAACAGTAATCATTACAATCAATTATATGTACATAAAATGGTAATATATATTTTCTTTCTTATCTATCTATTTGACTGAGGAGGTACAGTTTTACATCATAGTTATACAATTTATATACAGATGTCAATAACTGTTTTTAAATCTTCCGTCAAGGCTTTTGATGTTTTGTGTTCTTCTATTTCTTCCGGCGAAGAAATCACTTCAGAAGATTGCAGTTTTCTCACAGTCGGCGAGTTCGAATTTTGCAAGTATGCGACCATGGTTGTCACCCGCCTGTCTGGGCTCTTTGGTAGGGCCAGTTTCAGTTTCTTCAATGTCCGATGTTTTTCTGTTCTATTCTCGAAAGTATTTCGCTTATTTAAATTCTCGTTTTGCCTTTGATCATTGATATTTTCATGTTTTCTCTTTCTATATTTCCGTTTCTCTCCGTTTCTTTGACCCGTCTCATTTGTTCTTTCTCTTGTTTCTCTCTATGTTGTTTTTGGCGTACTGCCTCATCTGATAAAGCATACTCGTTTTCCTTTAGATTTCTATTTCTGTAATAAGATTCAAGCCTTTGTTCTCGTCGCTTTTGAAGCTTTTCTTGTTTGTACCGTTCAAGTCCTTCCTTAGATGACATCATTTTTTTTCACTGAAATAATTATAAAAGTTTTCATTTTGACAATTATCAACAACAAAAAACGTCTGTAACGTTACGTGTAACTTTCAAAAACGGAGTTCCATGTTTGTGACATTTTATTGGACATGCGGTTTTGTTTGTAATTTGTGCAAACCTGGGCGCATTGTCATGTTTCAAGGCTCAAAATGCGAAGAAAGGTGTGTATTTTTTAAAGCGATTAATAGAATTGAGGAAATATTCAATAAAACAAATTAATTTAATCTCATTCGACGGATTAGAGCCGGAAACTGTGTGAAAACTGTACTTGTGACAAATTCTTGGACATGAGAAAAATTCGACCTGTGTAAACCGACGTAACAACAAAGGAAAAACAATGATTTAAAAGGCGAGTCTTTGTACAAAATAATGATACCAATATTGATTAACTTACCAGTATTCTGTTAATAAAAATCAAGTCCGTAAAAGAGGGACGAAAGATACCAAAGGGACAGTCAAACTCATAAATCAAAATCAAACTGACAACGCCATGGCTAAAAATGAAAAAGACAAACAGAAAAACAATAGTACACACGACACAACATAGTAAGTTCGGCTAAAATATTTCCCTGCTTGTGGGACACTTTTTAATATCTCATTCAGGGGTCCATTGCTTCGCTTCTAGTACAGGGTTGAGTTCAATATCGTAGCATCTACGTAGTGCTTCGTAGATTTTGACTATTGAACGTGTAGCAGCTATAGACTAGCAAGTACGTAGCTGCTACGATATTGAACTCAACCCTGGTTGTGTTCCAATTTTTTGACGTCACAATGCTATGACGTTGAACGTTGCGCTGCCCGAAAATGGTGACTTTTGGTGAAAAAAATCACCAATCTTCAGCACATTTTGCCCAAATATCGGCATCTATTTGTAACGCGGGACACGAGAAAAATTACGTTATTTATAAAATCGTGTTCGGTTTATACACATACACTTGTATTAAAATGTCATTCAAGACTTAAAATAAATTCCCAAGACATTCAGCTTTATTTTGATGTAAAATTTATATGTTTTCTAGTAGCAACGACAATATAGTGACCAATTGTTGCTTATGACGCGATATTTTTTCTTGAGTGTCACCAGTTCCGTGCGTAACGTCCATACGGATATGGATAGTAAACTGCACATTGCTAGAAAAAAAAAGAAATGATGGCAACGTCAAATACTGTAATAAAGTTATACAAATAGACAGGAAATAATAATAAAAAAAATTAAAAACATTGATTTACAAATTTAATTTTAAAGACTATTCAATTTCTAATGGTACGAATAACAATGGACTTTGTTTGCGGGATGTAGAAGCAGGGGTTTCCAGAAATCTCCCTCGTCACACCCTGTGGTCGAAAGCCATTGTTATTGTAACAACAGATCTATTCAATTTACACGTGTTTCAACAATAGAAACAATGAAGTATAACAATTGAACTGTATAACAATATAACTGGGCTGTAAGCATGAAATCGGTCATATTTTTTTTATCTGACGGGTTACGACGTCTTCACTCTAAATCGATTGGATTTTGTACGAATGTTGATTGATATTTCAGTCTTAGATACAAGATTGTTATTATTAGTTATTACGAATGTCGTTCGGGTCAAACATGGTCACCCGAGTCGTACATATTAAATAAGTAATGTCGATTTTTGCTTGGTCCGTGCATGTAACTAAAACTTTTATGATTCAAACATCTGGAAAAATTTGGAAAATGAATCTTACAATACCGATTCTAGTGCGAATAAAACGAGATTCTTAAATAAACTTCATCAGATTTACACTTGAGACCAAAGTTTGGAAACTAAAATACGTATAGTTACCCTTGGAGATCATCAAACCAAAAAAGACTTATGTAATGGGTGGTTGGGATGAACCGCTGGAATAAGTCACTGTATTATGCTCCTTGATATACGAAAAAAAAGAGATATTTATAAGTTAAAACGGATAAACGGGACTATTATCAGCAAAATTTATTTCCGGATACTATCTTATGATCATAAACAAGTTGCTGTCCATGTTTGATAGAAATACAGGATAGCTTAAAAAGTTATTTAAATTTTAGCCACAGAGTGAATATTTGTGGACGCCTCCTATGCCAACGACGGAATGTAGGATCGCTATGTATCGCTTTTTCTATAAAAGTCCAAGACTCGACAAAAGTGAGATAATTTACAGTTCTGGGTTTTTTTTTCTACTTGATTATTCACTTTTTTAAGAGTAAATAGTATATCTGATCAATGAACCGATCAACTGGTATACATTTGCATATCTTCTATTTTTTATAGTATGATCTGTGCATATCATTTGAAGCCTGAAGCCTACGTGAATTATAATAATCAGGAAGCACTTAAACACCTCATCTTATCGTGATGTATTTAAAATTTATAGTGATGAAATACCGATATATTTGCAAAAGATTTTCATAGCATTTTTCCTTTAGTAAACCTCTTGGAAGATTAATGGTTTTGAATCACCGTATGAGGTCAATCCAAATTGAATGCACCGTGTACATTTCACAACTAACATTTTAAAATGTCAGCAAAAATGTTCAAGCTTCGATGAAATGAATCATTTTCCTTCAACTTCTCGGGGGAAACTTCCAGTTTACAGATAGACATCTTTTGCAGTTCACCTATACCAAAGAAGATGCTATTAACAGGGCACTTTGGTTCTGTGATATTTTTGACATTAAAATGAAAGATTTTGAACTATCAGTTCTATGCTACAACACACATGATTTGAAAACACCTCGGATTTCCGAGGTACAACTAAAAGATATACATCTATGTAGACAATAATGTGTCCATAGCACACGGATGTCACATCAGCACAATCCTTTTCTATGTTCAGTGAACCGTGAAAATAGGGTAAAATCTCTAATTTGACATAAAAATTAAAAATATTTCAAGTTGATTGGACTTCAACTTCATCAAAAACTATCTCGACCAAAAACATTAACCCGAAGCGAGACAGACGGACGAACGGACGGATGGGCGGATGGATGAACGAACGAACAAACAAACGAACGAACGAACGAACGAACGAACGAACGAACGAACGGACGGACGGACTAACAGACGCACATACTGGAAAACATAATGTCCATAAATGGGGCATAACAATTGAGAATCGAAATAAGGAAGTTGTCAAATAGACAACAACACGACCAAAGAGCAGAAAAACAGCCGAATGTTACTAATGTTTCTTCAACACATCGAGAAAATCCCGCACCCAAAGATGGGCCATAGCAAGCCCCTAATCAGTCAATTACGTGTATTGATGTCATACATTACCCGAAACATTTAAATAAAATCAAAATTAAAATAAAACAAATAAGAATAACCTAGACCAGAGGCTCCTGACTTGGGACAGGCGCAAAAGTACGGAGGGTTTAAACAGGTTTTGTGAGGTCTCAACCCTAAAATCTAGCCAATGTAGAATAAACAAACACACAGCAATACACACAGTTCAATCAGTTTAGAAGAATTCCAAATCCGATGTTAGAATAGGTAAGAAAAGGAACCGACATAAATTTACAAAGCACTACTTGCCGTTACCAGTGCCTTGATTTTGCGTCAATCGTCATTTAATTTGCGCCAAACAAATCTTTCATTTGATCAACAATTTGGAGCCGTACCAGTAGATTTTCAGTCCACTGGTCCGGCTGGCCAGTACACAAAAAAGCTTAAATTCTACCCCTGTGACCACAAACCATATTTCATTTGCGCCAATATTGCAAGTAAAAACTGACCGCGCTGAAGTACGTCCATTATTCATTTTTCATTATTCAAAATTCAATAATGAATAATGAAATAGTTCACTATTCAATGTTAAGGAATGAATATTGAATGATGACATAGTTTGTTTCATTATTTAAGTGATGAATAGCCTCGGTAAACACCTTTGAAATGAGCTAGGTCCAATTCGGAACTTTTCCGTAGGGATGTGACGAAGAGTACCGAATGTGTTGTAGGAATTGAAAACTACGCTAAGGGGCAACTTTGCACCACTGTGGTGGCCAGACGGACCCGGATCCCAGAAAAATATTTAAGTTGGAAATAGCCTGGGTCAATACTTTTGAAATGAGCTAGGTCCGGTTCGGAACTTTGCCGTAGGGATATGCCGAGCAGTACCGAATGTGAAGTAAATACGGAAAATTACGTTAAGGGGCATATTGGAACCTCTGTGGTGGCCAGACGGGCCTGACTGGATTCCAGGAAAATATTTAAGTGTAAATAGCCTGGGTTGATACCTTTAAAATGAACTAGGTCCGGTTTCGAAACTTTGACATTGGTATATGCCAAGGTATATCGAATGTGTGGTTGGAATGGAAAATACATATTGTCTTGATTAGGGGCTGACGGGTAGCAGCAGTTCATTCCATTATTCAAAATAAGCTATTTCTTAATGTTCACGCGTATTTCGACATTTAAGTACGTCGGTACTCCTCTAATATGCGTTGCGGAACATATTTTGTTCCTCTCTTAATAAGCTTTCAAATGAGGTATAAGGTATATCTGTAATTAGGGGCTGAAGGGTCACACCAGTCCATTCCATTATTCAAAATATCCATTTCATTTTCAAAATTGGCTGTTTCTTATATTTTCACGCGTATTTTGGCATTAAGGTCATTCGAAATCCTCCAATGGTCATTGCTGCACAATCAACTTGTTATATCTATTATCCGAGGGTGAAGAATAGCAAAGGTCCAGTGAAAATAAAAAAAGACAACGTAGAGTATTTTAATTTTTATATACATTGTCTATGTTTTGGTATACATTTAAGCAAGGAATTTCTGTTAAAAATAGTTCGGAAAACCCACTAGTTTATCCTCCGAAACTTAATAAATAATTTAAATTAAAGATTTAAAGAGTGTTTTTATTTTTTTGTTCTTATGGTAATTTGATTATTCGTTAGATCCAGTGGGGGGGGGGGGGGGGTTCGGGTGTTGGAACCCCCCGTTTTTTGGCCGATCAATGCATTTGAATGGGGACATATAGTTGGAACCCCCCTTTTGTCCTGGGTTGGGACCCCCCCTTTTTAAAATGTCTGGATCCGCCCCTGATAATGGACGTACTTCAGCGCAGTTAAACATTGGGTTGCGTCCATTGTCGTAGCAGCTATACATATATATAGATTTTTGATTCCTGAATGTGTTAGTATCCCAGCTGCTATACTATCTATTTTTTTAGCATCTAGGCTATCTGAAAGTTCAGTAATCAAACATCTATATATGTAGCCCTAATTACATTAGCTGCTATAATATTGAAAGCAACACAGGTCATGGAATTTCAAAAAAAAAGAAACTGTCCTAGGTTATGGGGAGGGTAGGAATCATGTTTAACCCCGCCACATTCTGTATGTATGTGCCTATCCCAAGTAAGTAGCATGTAATTCAGTGGTTGCATGTCGTTTGTTGATGTGTCATATATTTGTTTTTCGTTCATTTTTGTACATAAAAAGGCCCATTAGTTTTCTCGTTTGAAATGTTTCACATTTGTCATTTCGGGGCTTTTTATAGCTGACTATATATATATATATATTTAACACACGGCCAGCGAAAGCTCTTTTTTGAAAGCCCAGGTGGTCGTGTGGTCTAGCGGGACGGCTGCAGTGCAGGCGATTTGGTGTCACGATATCACAGTAGCATGGGTTCGAATCCCGGCGAAGGAAGAACCAAAAATTTGCGAAAGCAAATTTACAGATCTAACATTGTTGGGTTGATGTTTAGACGAGTTGTATATATAAATAAATATATATATATATGCGGTATGGGCTTGACTCGTTGTTGAAAGGCCGTAGGATATGGTGGTGGTTGGGGGGGGGGGGGTCTAGGATGACCTATAGTTATTTATGTCCGTGTCATTTGGTCCCTTGTGGAGTGTTGTCTTATTGGCAATCATACCCTATCTTCTTTTTTTAATTTTAATAATAAAGTCAGTTTAAGTCAAAAATCAGTCTTCATAAAATCATAAAAAAAAATGTTAAGACTTTGATAATTCACAGGGGCCGAATCATTGAAAGTATCCTAATATATGTCATATAAGCCATAGATTTATCTATGTCTTAATTAGGACCTTATTTAGGGTGGTCTTATATAATAGGACTTTCGTTTACCTGACTTAGAAATAAGATGTGTCCTAAGACCATCCTAAGACATGTTCTATAGTTCTATGACAGCTTCGTTGACACGGCCCCAACATATATATCATAAGATATGTCTTCGGACATTATTTAGGATGGTCTTAAGGTGTATCTGAGACATGTCTAAACTGTCAAAACTATCTTACGACAAACATAAGGACATAATTTATGACATATTGTAACTTATGAAACTTCCGTTAACTCAGCACTAAGACGTGTCCTAAGACCATCCGAAGCCGGAGAGTGACTGAACTTAAATAATACGTTTAAATTCATCAAACAAATTGTGACAAAACTTCATCAACATGACTAACTAGAACAAAGTCGTTTTAATACTAAAATTAAATTAAAAAAAGGTATATGTTATTCTTCGTGCAAACGCCGGAAAGAACTCTTTGTTGACTAAAGGCAATTAATTTTATATTGAATTAAAGGACACATGAAGAGTAAATTTAAGTAATTATTCGTTGATTTTGATAATTGACACAATATTAAATGTTAATTTATTTAAATCATATATCAATATGAATATAATCATCTCAATTCTAAGATGTTAAACCACAGTGAGATCAGGGCCACACATATAACGGTAAACAGGCGCGGATCCAGAGGGGGAGTTCCGGGGGTTGGAACCCCCTTTTTTTGGACGATCAATGCATTTGAATGGGGACATGTAATTGGAACCCCCCTTTGTCCTGGGTTAGGAACCCTCCTTTTTAAAATGGCTGGATCCGCCCCTGGTAAAAAAAGCATATAAATTATATATAATTAACAGGCAAATATTCTCAACAGGTTAAATAAAAACATATCTGTACTTTCAGTTTAAAGCATTTATTAGTATAAATTAATTGCAATAATTTTCAATACCTCTAGGTTTTCTTGAATATAAAAAAACCAATTAATTTTGGCACTTGCGATGAACTTTTAGAACTCATATATAATATATGATATCATAGCTGACAGGTATCTGGTTTTCCCAGGGATTTTCACTTCTACGAACGCCATTGATATCATCGCTGTTACGTTTGGATAACTAAAAAAAAAAAAACATGCAAGAAGGGTGAGTTAAATCTATTTTCAATCTTTACAGTTTAATTTACAGGCATTTCATTTATTATAATTTCTTTTTGAAACAGAAAACCAAACTGAATAAACAGTGTAACCAGTGATGAATGATCATTGTCAAAATTGAGTTCAGTATTCTATCTGTATCTGTATGGGTACGTCGTAGCTACCAATTCTGGCTTTTATACAACGGGGGTATTTTTGGGGGTTTACGTTTTGCAGGACACAATGTATTTTATTTCTCCACTATAGACGATTTGTTTTCTTCTGGAAAAGTCAAATCTACGTACCAGTAAACGTACCACGCGACGTCTACAAATAAGTCGCCTTTCAGTGGCGGATCCAGAACTTTTCTTAAGGGGGGCCCGCTGACTGACCTAAAAAGGGGGGGGGGCTCCATTCATGCACCAATGATTCCCTATATAATCAACCAAATTTTTCCCGATAAAGGGGAGGCCCGGGCCCCCAAGCGGACCCCACCCCCTCCTGGATCCGCCTATGCCTTTCAAAATGAGCTCTTAATTACTGATTCAAATATGTTTCAAGCATTCATTTATTCAAACAGTAAGCATGGTATAACTTTTGTCAAACCGCCGTCTTTATATATAAATATTTAAAGACTTAGTTATCAATGTGGTATGAGCACCAATGAGACAACTCTCCATCCGAATTAACAATTTATAAAAGTGAACCATAATAGGTCAAAGGTACGGCCTTCAACACGGAGCCTTGGCTCACCGTGACCAAACAACAAGCTATAAAGGACCCCACAATTACTAGTGTGAAACCATTCAACCGGGAAAACCACCCGGGCCCCCATGCCCCCCCCTGGATCCGCCTATGATAAGGACGCATCTAAATTACAAATTAAATAGAAACATTGTTTTTGAAGAACCGAACCGTCTCATGAACACAGGCATGACTTCAGGAAAGATCGGAGATCCGTCAACCTTGCTTCGGAAGTTGGTCGTCTTATTAGTCGACAGGAGAGTTATTTCCCTTTTAAAGTATTTTCTGAAGTTCTGGTGGTGGATATATATTCCCTGAATTACCATTTTTGCAGTTATCGGTAAAGTTTACTTTAATTTTTTAATGAAGCGTTCATAATAATTGTTAAATAAAACCCAAATGAATATTATAAGTCCAAATTAGTCTCCCATCTGTTGCATTATATCTTATATCAGATCAGGGCGGGAAAATCCGGGACTTTCTCCCGGTCCTACTTAAAAGCGCCCGGAAGCGCCGGAGAGCGCCCGGGAATAGAAAAAGCGCCCGGGGAAGGAACATTAGCGCCCGGGAGAATAAAATAATAATATTTTTAATAATATTTTTTTTCCTTAAAAAGAATAAATAATCATTGCTTGTTTTGTCCTTAATATAAATGTGGATATGATGCCTGAAGTCTAATATTTTTGCAACTGCATGCCACCATCATGGTGAACACTTTTTTATGCAAATGCTGATATACATTCATTATATCTTTTTTATGAAACTGAAACTGTTTCCATGGCTATATGTTTATCAGGGTTTTAATGCTTATTTTTAAATTTAAACCAAAACCCTGCCTTTTACAAATGTCTATTATCTGAATTTGAATATTACTTGTCTAAAATTTAAGAAAAATGTGCATAACTTATTTCATCAACACAAAATTGTCTCATGCCAATAGAATATATTTTCCCGGGCGCTCCCGGGCGCATTTTAGTAGGACCCCTTTCTCCAAGTCCAAGCACAGCCACTGGGCCGCCTTGTTTACGGGACCTGACGAGGTTTGACTGTAAATTCGTTAGTGAATGATTACTAGCAATAAGTAGTTTCAAGGTAGGCATTGTGTCCGGCGGATATAGGTGTTTATCCAGTTCACTCGGTATCACTACAGTCTACAGGTTTGTTCGCGGAAACAGTGGGAACAAAATGAAAATGTTTATAGCAATATTACACTTAACAAACTAGATTACAAAATAATTCAAACCAAACAAAAAAGGGTGTAAACATTTAGGGTGCAAACAGACTTTGGGTGCCAGTGGCTGATCCAGAAATTTTCATAAGTGGGGGCCCACTGGCTGCCTAAGAGGGGGCCTGATTGCTTCATGCTTCAGTGAATCCCTATATAAGCAACCAAATTTTTTTCTCACAAGGCCCTAAATCCGCCTCTGGGTGCAAATGTGTAGCCTGTAATATATATAGGGTTGGGAAGTGAAAGGGTGCTATAATTTACAAACATGAAAAGTCACGAACATGTTTTTTGCAAACTGACCTGGATTCACTTTTTTTCGAGTTTAGACCGGGTATTTCAAGTGAACTGCTGTCTCCTTTGTCATTTTGGGGCCTTCTTATAGGCGACATGTATGGCCGATTAAAATTAATTGATAGATTTTCATCCCAGTCCACCCCTCTGAAATCATCCTGCCCCAATTTTTTTTTTATATATATTTGAAAATATATGATTTCCGGATTATGTTCATTTCCATTACCAGTAACCATCAATGATTTCGTTTCATTCAAAACTTCCTGTTTCAACTAGATTATTGTATTTCTTCGAGTAATTTAAAATGATTCTACAGATCTATGATGACAACGTCATCTACCGAAAATAGAGATTGATTACGGGAATGGCATAACATATTTGGCTTACGATTAATATGCTGTTTCCAGTGTGGATCCAGAACTTTTCCTAAGGGGGGCCCGCTGACTGACCTAAGAGGGGGCCCGCTCAAGTCATGCTTCAATGATTCCCTATATAATCAACCAAATTTTTCCCACGAAAGGGGGGCCTGGGCCCCCCAGGCCCCCCCCTGGATCCGCCTATGGTTTCCAAGAATGCAAATTGCTGCATGACACAAATTTTTATGATTAGAAAAACATGGATTTTTTTATTGAAACTGTACAATGTCAATGACTTAATTTGTGTCAGGAATTTTGGACTGAATTTCAGAATGATATCCAAAGCGCAAGAATTGTGGAACTCATTGGTACAAAAAATGACTGACTTTAAAAATATTGACTCAAGCACGAATTTATTATATTTTTTTACTGTATATTGAGTTCAAAAAGTCGGCAAACAGACTATGCAGTATGGGCTTTGCTCATTGTTGAAGGCTGTAAGGTGACCTATAGTTATTAATGCCTGTGTCATTTTGGTCTCTTGTGGACAGTTGTCTCATTGGCTATCAAACCACATCTTCTGTTTAACTTTTATATACACCTACATGTAGATTTTTTTAACAACAGCTATTGTTTTCTGTTGACAAACAGCAAACACCCTCTGTCCCAATACCTTCAATAAGGGTTATTAAACACTTCTTTTTGTTAAGTTCATGTTTTTACATTGTTGCTAGCCTATGTTTGCATCATGCATAAGAATCTTTAAAGCACAAACCCTTTTATTTTCAACACTTGTTTGTGGTTTCATTTTTGTCGAGCCTGCAACTTTTGTTGCAGAAAGCTCGACATAGGGATAGTGATCCGGCGGCGGAGGCTACAGCAGCAGTGTTAGCTCACTTCTTAAAAGCTATATATTTTAGAAGGTGGAAGACCTGGATGCTTCATATTTTGTATATAGATGCCTCATGTTACGAAGTTTCCGTCAGTCACATGGCCAATGTCCTTGACCTCATTTTCATGGTTCAGTGACCACTTGAAAAAAAAGTTCAGAATTTTTGTAACGTTGAATTCTCTCTTTATTATAAGTAATAGGATAACTATATTTGGTATGTGCGTACATGTACCTTGCAAGGTTCTCATGCCCGTCAGACAGTTTTCACTTGACCTCGACCTCATTTCATGGATCAGTGAACAAGGTTAAGTTTTGGTGGTCAAATCCATATCTCAGATACTATAAGCAATAGGGCTAGTATATTTGGTGTATGGAAGGAATGGAAGGTGTACATGTCCAACTGGCAGGTGTCATCTGACCTTGACCTCATTTTCATGGTTCAGTGGTCAAAGTTAAGTTTTTAAGTTTTGATCTTTTTATCTAATATTATATGCCAAAGGTCAACTATATTTGGTGTATGGAAATATATTATGATCTATATGTCAGTCCCGCAGGTTTTATTTGACCATGACCTCAATTGCACGGTTCATTGGACAGTTAAGTTTTTGTGTTTTGGTCTATTTTTCTTAAACTATAAGTAATAGGTCAACTATATTTGTTGTATGGAAGCATTGTTAGCTGTACATGTTTGCCTGGCATGGTTCATCTGACCTTGACCTCATTTTCATGGTTCATTGGTCTTTGTTTAACTATCTTATTTAATGTTAAGTTTATGTGACAGTTGTAATAACGCTTTATACTTAGGACTATCAACATAATATCAATGATAGTAAAGAAGGCGAGACATTTCAGTGTGTGCACTCTTGTATTCTGTACTCCTAATTCTTGTGCTGCATACCAATGCATATTTGCTTCATACAAGAAAGCAAAATTAATTTGGTGTAGTTAGTCCAGCTGAAGAGAGCATTTCTACACATCATCACATGGTTTTTCCATTTAATGAAAATAGGTTTCTAAAGCCACAATAACATCATGTAGAACAATGGTTGCCAATGAATAAGAGATATTTAAGAATTATGTGTGATTCCTTTAATACATGTACATACATGTACATGATATAAGCTTATTATTACTCTTGCATTAAGAACACGTTACAGGATTGTCTGATATGAAATAAAAAATAAAAAATAAAATCCTCCCCCCCCCCCATTTAAAAAAAAAATTTGGATGAAAATCTAATAATTAAATTAAGTTGGCCTATATACATGTACATGTAGCTAACTATACCCAGTATGGGCTTTGCTCATTGTTGAAGGTCTTATGGTGACCTATAGTTGTTAATTACTGTTTTTTGTTAATTACTGTTTTTATTTGGTCTCTATTGGAGATTTGTATCATTGGCAATTATACCACATCTTCTTTATAATTGTGATTATAAAAGTCTTATTATCATGACTTCATCTTTTTATAGGCTTGTAAGTTTTTTTACAGGAAGTATAATTTAGTATTCAAATGTCCATCATCCGTCTATGGTCTGTATGGCGTCCACATGTCACACAGTAACTTGAAAACCACATATCATCTAAATTTCATGAAACATATACATAGTTGTTTCTTATGAAAGTCAAACGATCAGTATACTTTTTGGTGAAAATAAGATTTAAACTTTTTGAGTTACAGGACTTTATAACTAAAACAAGGGTGTGTTTTTTCACATGTCATGCCATATATTTCAATAATCGATTATTACTTAAAACAACACACATTTCTTTGTTACAATGTATATTATTCTACAGATCTGTATACTTTTTTTTTTTGGTGATTATTCAAAATTTTATTTTAGAGTTATTGAGTTGTTGTTTTTTAAAAAGGGGGTCGCATATCACGCTATACATTGTATTTTAAAAACCATTAATTATTTATATGGCTTAAAACTTTACAGACTTTTTAGTTAAATTAATCTCAAGATCTATATATTTTTTGGTGATGATTCAAAGTATTATTTTAGAGTTATAACTTAAGTTATCTAGTTTTTTGTGTCTCAGGAACTATTTATGATTATAATGCATGAAGCCTCAAATACAAGAGGTGTTCCAAAAGGAAATTATATTCTGGAATATTATTTCCTCAGGAATAAATATTACAATATATGTTCCTAATGGAATAAATGGTATAATTACTATGAAATATTTGTTTTAACAGGAATAGATATTATATATGACAATGTTTATAGCAAAGTTTCCATTGGTACTTCTGTAACAAATATATGTGTACAATTTGGAAATTAGTATGGCGTCCATTATCACTGAACTAGTATATATTTGTTAAGGTGCCAGCTTAAGGACACCTTCGGGTGCGGGAATTTCTCCCTACATTGAAGACCTGTTGGTGACCTTCTGCTGTTGTTTTTTCTATGGTCGTGTTGTTGTCTCTTTGACACATTCCCCATTTCCATTCTCCATTTTATTTGTTGACAGACCAAGGTCATATCATGTGTTTGTGGTGCAGCTGTTTATTTTTGAATGTTTTATACATGTTTTGAACATAAACAATGCAGAAATTCCTGATAGTTCACATACATTATTTTTTTAGATCAATGTTAAAAATGTCTAGATTATTTTCTTGCTGGACATAGGGATAGTGATCCTGTTTGGGCTTTTGTGGTAACTAGCTTCTTAAAAGTTTAGTTTTCACATAGATGCTTCATATATTATAGATACATGTACATGTACATATATATGCATATAGATCATTAGATGCCTTATGTTATAAAGTTTCTGTCTGTCATGTGATATTTCCAATGTTGTTGACCTCATTTTTATGGTTCAGTGACTTCTTAAATTTTGTTAGATTCTTGTTATGAGCATTTATACTATAATTAAATTTAGTATCTGGATATTTTGTAAGGTCCTCATGGCTGTCAAACAGTTATAACTAGACGTCAACCTCATCTCATGAAAGAGTGAATAATGTAAAGTTTTTCGAGGTAAAAAAAAGTCAATATTGCAGATACTATAGGTAGCAGATCAACTAAATTTAGTGTATGGAAATAATGCAGGGTGTGCACATCCAACTGGCAGGTGTCGTCTAATCTTTACCTCATTTTCATAGTTGTTCAGTGGGTAAATTAAAGTTTTGTAATTTGGTGTTTTTTTTGCATACCAAGGGCAAATACAAACTAGAGGCTCTAAAGAGCCTGTGTAGCTCACTTTGGTCTATGTGAATATTAAACAAAGGACACAGATTGATTCATGACAAAATTGTGTTTTGGTGATAGTGATGTGTTTGTAGATCTTACTTTACAAAACATTCTTGCTGCTTACAATTATCTCTATTTATAATGAACTTTGCCCAGTAGTTTCAGTGGAAAATGTAGTGAAAATTTACAAATTTTATGAAAATTGTTAAAATTTACTATAAAGGGCAATAACTCCTTAGGGGGTCTTTTACTAAAATCTTCTCTGAAACTACTGATCGATACTTGGTCACAATCATCAATAGGAGGATGGTAATGCCCTTTACCATCAGGCATCAAACAGTCATTTTCAGCAACCGTTAGCATTAAAATTTGTTAAAAATTTACCATGATTTGTCAAAATATGCTTATCATGATTCGTCATATTTAGTCTCAAATGATTATCGTTATTGTCATTTTTGGAAAAAAAATAACGTGATTCGCCTAAATCAGTTGATAGTTCTTTCTTCTAAAAGAAAGTGTACATTTTATCATCATATTCCAAAAAAATTACCGTTTTCATCGTTTGGCAAGAATTTTTACCATTATTTGTCATGAAGGTACCCCCATTACAAGGTTAACCCTCCAATAGGTATCTAGTTTTAAAAATGTGTCTGATGACCCTGTCTGCCAACCAACATGGCTGACATAGCTCAAAATAGAACAAAGGGGTAGAATGCAGCTTTTGGCTTATATGTCTGCATTAAGAGCAAATCTGACAAGTGGCAAAACATATGGCCTGCAACAGTTGTTGGGCCATACAGTTTTACCCTTGTCCCCCAGCTGATTTTTGGTAATATAAGTGAGTTAACCATGATGAGTTACAAATTATGTTTAAGCTTTGTTCTGCTCTCCTAATTTTTGCAGAAATACAGACTTTTCTTTCCCCACCAAGTAGAGGGGGCATTAAGTACTATTGTCAGTGTGTCTGTACCTATGTTTATCTTTATAGATTGGTTTCTATAATATTAGATTGCCTGACCAAATGTTATGAAACTTGTACACAATGCTCAATACCTCAAAACACAGACCAACTTTGAATTTTGGTGGTGTCACATACAAATTTGGGTTGCTTAACTATGCAAATAGACAAGAAATATTAATTAAATGAAACCACCCCCTCAGTCAGGGTGTCACGGAATATAAGTTCCTTCATAATATAAGTTCCAAAAGGAATAAATATTCTGGAATATTATTTCCACAGGAATAAATATTACAGTATATGTTCCTAACGGAATAAATGGTATAGAATATTTGTTCCAACAGGAATAGGTATTATGACATTGTTTATAACAAAGTTTCCAGTGGAACTTCTGTTAGGCGGAACAAATATACGTTGACAAGTGTCTATTGACTTGCTTAGTTTTCATGTACCATCATTAGTTTGTGATTAGGTCAGTCGTTAGGGAACCACTAGTAGTAAGTTAATCATGGAGATTTTTTTAGTCCTGCCCCTTTTAATAGTCACATTCTATTGACTTTGAAATTTTTGCTTAGTTTTCATGTATAAATTTGTGATTGGGTCAGTTTACGAGGAATCACTAGTGGTAAGTAATTGATTATTGGCAGTGGCAGATCCAGGCGGAGGCTTCTGTGGGTTGGAACCCCCCCCCATTTTTTTGGACGCTCAATGCATTTGAATAGGGACATGTGGTTGGAACCCCTCTTTTATCAATGGTTTGGACCCCCCTCCCCCTTTTTAAAAAAGCTGGATCCGCCCCTGTAATTGGTATGCAGTTGAATAAGCATTGGCACATTTTATTTCCATAGAGATTTGTGGGCCCTCAGTCACCAGTGATATTGTTGGCCTTTTTCAAAACTACCTCTAACCTTTTTTATTTGGAAAATATGCCATTTTGTCAAATTGGGAAGTTTATAATAACCATGAATTCGACTGGAACTTCAATTTGCAGACCCCCTTTCAAGAGAAAAACCCTCATTTGAAATAAGACCCCCTTTCAAGAGAAAAACCCTCATTTGAAATAAGACCCCTTTTTATTAGCTCACCTGGCCCGAAGATCCAAGTGAGCTTTTCTCATCACTTCAAGTCTTGGCGTCCGTCGTCTGTCGTCGTTGTCGTTAACATTTTACATTTTGAACTTCTTCTAGAGAACCACTGAATGGAATGAAACCAAACATGGCATGAATGTTCCTTATGAGGCGCTGACCAAGTGTTGTTACTTTGTAGCCGATCCATCATCCAAGATGGCCGCCAGCAGGGGACTTAGTTTAACATAGGACCCTATGGGAAATGCATACAAATGACTTCTTTTAGAGAACCACTAAATGGAATGAAACCAAACATGGCATGAATGTTCCTTATGAGGCGCTGACCAAGTGTTGTTACTTTGTAGCCGATCCATCATCCAAGATGGCCGCCAGCAGGAGACTTAGTTTAACATAGGACCCTAATGAGAAATGCATACAAATGACTTCTTTTAGAGAACTGTTGAATGAAATGAAACCAAGCATGCCATGAATGTTCCTTATGAAGTGCTGACCAAGTGTTGTTACTTTGTAGCCAATCCATCATCCAAGATGGCCGCCAGCGGTGGACTTGGTTTAACATAGGACCCTATGGGAAATGCATACAAATGACTTCTTTTAGAGAACCACTAAATGGAATGAAACCAAACATGACATGAATGTTCCTTATGAAGTGCTGACCAAGTATTGTTACTTTGTAGCCAATCCATCATTCAAGATGGCTGCCAGTGGGGGACTTAGTTTAACATAGGACCCTGTGGGAAATGCATACAAATGACTTCTATTTTAGAACCACTGAATGGAATGAAACTAAACATGGGATGAATGTTCCTTATGAGGTGCTGACCAAGTGTTGTTACTTTGTAGTTGATCCATCATCCAAGATGGCCGCCAGCGGGGGACTTAGTTTAACATAGGACCCTAATGGGAAATGCATACATTGAAATGACTTCTATAAGAGAACCAATGAATGGAATGAAACCAAACATGGCATGAATATTCCTTATGAGGTGCTGACCAAGTGTTGTTACTTTGTAGTTGATCCATCATCCAAGATGGCCGCCAGCGGGGGACTTAGTTTAACATAGGACCCTTTGGGAAATGCATACAAATGACTTCTTTTAGAGAACCACTGAATCAAATGAAACCAAACATGGCATGAAGATTCCTTATGAGGTGCTGACCAAGTGTTGTTACTTTGTAGCCGATCCATCATCCAAGATGGCCGCCAGCAGGGAACTTAGTTTAACAAAGGACCCTATGGGAAGTACATACAAATGACTTCTTTTAATGAACCATTGAATGGAATGAAACAAAACATAGCATGAATGTTCCTAATGAGTTGCTGACCAAGTGTTGTTACTTTGTCAGCCATCAAACATCCAAGATGGCCGCAAGTGGGGTAACTTAGGTTAACATAGGACCCTATGGGAAATACATTCAAATTTCTTCTTTTAGAGAACCACTGAATGGAATGAAATCAAACATATCAATAATGTTTCTTATGAGATGATGACCAAGTGTTCTTACTTTGTAGCCAATCCATTATCCAAGATGGCTGCCAGCAGGGGTTTAGTTTTACATAGAACCACTGAATGGAATGAAATCAAACATAGCAATAATGTTTCTTATGAAATGCTGACCAAGTTTTGTAACTTTGTAGCCAAATTTTATCTTTTTTTTATATGATTTCAAAAACCCAAGTAGAGTCAGGTGAGCGATACAGGCTCTTGAGAGCCTCTAGTTATCAGTGATCATGGTGATAATACATAAATAGACCTTCAAATCTGCATACAAGTCATTTTAGGCATGAAAAATGTTTAAATGAGTTTTTCAGTTTGTATTCATGCACAATTACTACTGAGACTGCACTGTTTGGGAAAAAAAGTTGTCTTTTGGGGAATAATTTTAAGCCATTTTTTTCAAATTGGGATTCTACTCCAGGGGAAAAAGCCTTTATTCTCCTGTAATTTAAGCCAATAACATCACTGGTCACTGTCTATGGACTTTGAAACTTTTGCTAAGATTTCATCTTAGTTTATAGTTTGTGATTAGGTTGGTTTATGGATAAGCATTGGCATATCTCATAACCATAATGACTATTTGACCACGCCCCCTCAGATTTGGTCATTTGACTTTGAAATTTTGCTTAGTTTACATGTATTAGTTTTTTTAGGACGTCTGTTTAAAGGGAACTATAATTATGATAAGTCAATGGTATTTGGTATGCATTTGTATTAGCATAAGCACACATTATTACGATGGAGATTGTTACTTTCAGTCATGTTTCATTGACTTTGAATATTTTCAAAACTTACAAGTGTTTATATTTTAATTTCAACATTTGCATTATCATAATTACAAAAAAGTGAGACATATTTCCGTGATAACAGTTTATTATATACTTTATATCATAGGTCAGGCAAACTAATACGTTTAACGCCAATCAATTTATTTTATTCAGTATTGCACAAAGTCACAAAAGATAATGGTACAGGGGCGGATCCAGCCATTTAAAAAAAGGGGGGGGGGGGGGGTTCCAGCTACATGTCCCTGTTATTCATATTTTACACATAAATGGACTAAATTTTTCTGCCAGTTATAATGCATTGATCACTCTGGTTAGAATTTTTCAAATTTTAATAACTTTCTTAAACTTATTTGTAAAAAAATATTTCCTGTTTAAACATACATGTATATTACTTATAAATGGACTTCAATATTTTTCTTCCAGTTATATAACATTACATACAGTCTGCAGTTAAAGTTTTTAAAGCATTTATTAGATTCATAAACCTTTCTCATTCCTTGATTTTGACCAAACTTGGATAAAAGCTTCTTACAATCAAAAGAAAGTATCTGAAGGAAAATTTTTAAATATTTTTTTCCTCATTTTTGTTGAGCCACTTTTGATTGCACCAATATGGATGCATGCATGCATATATATGTATTTCCTTCATTGATTGAAATTTTATGAAAGGTTATATATACATCAAGTACCTAAATGAAAAAACAAGTTTTTTAACTTCCTATGTCAATTAAGATAAAAACTGGTATGTTTAAATGTAAAATCTGGATGCTATTTAGGTCAGAAAATTTGAAAGATTAACTGATTCACATATTTGTGGTTTAAATGAATGATGCTGAATCAGCAAATGTTAGCATTTTGATAAGGCGTCATATCCGATTTTAGAGAGATGAATTAAATATAAGTCATGTTTTTTTTTAAAAATAAAATATGGTTTAAAAACCTACAGTCTACTAAAAAAGAACATTTATTTTTAAGTAATTTGACAGATCATTTTGAATTTATCTATTTTCAGTCTACAAGCAGTCATTAATTGATTGAAGATTTGAAGGTGGCGGGGAAAAGGGGAGAGGGGGTTGTACTCCTAAATTATTTTGGTAGGGTTGAGCTTGAGCATGCAACTGAGACATCAAGTACCCCACCATTTTCATATATTTTGTTTATCAATTAGATATATATTTAGATATTTTTTGTGGAAGAGTGAATTTTCTGCCTTCCATTTACACTGGATGCATTGATTGTATTATACAGTATGTACTAATTCTAAATATCTCTTGCAGATAATTTATTGACTTGGTGATTCTTTGTAATCTACTTGTGATTAGGTCTTATTTTATTGGTCATTGGTCAGTCAGGGGTACTACTTGTAGAAGTTATTTTTAATTACTTGAAAAAGTAATATTATTTACTTATATAAGTAAATTTGTAGGATACTTATACAAGTGAATTTTATTTACTTGTATTATGTAAAAAAAATATTGGCTGAGTTATGTCCCTTAGACAATCAGATTTTTTTACTTGTAGAAGTAAAAAAGTCATCCGATCTTCTTTTATTGAATTTATGATTATTGCTCTAATAGAATTTTAAATTATCTGCCCTTTGTAGATGTCTTTACTAATCATTTAAGTGTAATTCCATGGACAATGAACATCCCATTTGTCTGTTGTCTTCAGAACACTGCTCATTAATACAAGCCCCCAAGGAGCAATTTTTGAAGGCCTTGCACAAATACTTAAGATCTTTGCGCAATCAATTTCTTTGTTGAATTAATGAGACTCTAATAAAAAAGTTGAGCAAACCTGGGAAAAATCATTATAGGCATGAACTTACATCTCAAAACTTGATGACTTTTGTGGGCTTGTAAGAAAAATTTACTGTAAACATGATAAATACAAGTAAATTTTTGAGAAAATTAAGGGGAGATTATTCAAACATTATTTATTTACTTATATATATATGCATATTTTTTTTTACTTCTTCAAGTAAATAAAATAACTTGTACAAGTAGTACCCCTGACTGTTAGTGGTCTTGTGATAATTATACAGGGAATTTAATTGCTGGTCAATTTTGGTCTTTGTTCACAAAAGTTTAAATAGTTTAATTTTTTAGCATCTTCTGGTACATTAGTATAAAAAGTTGCAACTTCCTGAGAAGCTGACAAGGCCAAGAGAATTTCTTTTAATAATTGCTATCATGTTTCATGTGTACAAACCTTTGAATGTTAACTAGGTGCATATGTCAAAATGATTGGATTTATTGCATCTACTACTAACATCAGTGGGAATACATTAGAATATGATAAATATAGAGTTCAATTGGTTTGACAAATAGCTGCAGATGCATTCACAACTGTTACGTTTAACCACACATAAAAATACTGACGTCTGATTTAAGTTTCAGATACTTATGATATAATCAAGCATTAGTGATTATATATATATGTCAACCTTATTATGTATTAAATCATCTTTTAGTATATATATTTCATATACATGTAGAACTTATATATTTTCCCCAAAAAATATTGCAATATGACAAAATATATTTAACTAATGAACCCAGCAGAAAAAGCAGAATTGACATAGCTTTTATTTGTTTATTTGGTTAAACATTTATTTTGTTGAGAGCCATTTTGAGGAAATATCTTATTTCACAGTGAAAACGTGTTTTTTTTGTCTTAAAATTTGCTATACAATAACACCGAATTAATTTGTAAAAAAATATTACATAGAAATATACATGTATACAATGTATATGTTCACATCAGGAGAAAAAAACCAACTGGAGACAAAATAATGAACTAATTAAACAAACTTTAGCACATGTTCTGTTTAATAATGCCGTGGATTTTGTTACATATACTTGTAATTTATAACAAAGTTTTTTTTGCAAGTACCATCATTTTCTCCCTAAATAATTCAGAATTTGTTGAATAGGTAACGAACCCATCTATCCTATCACACTAGAGATAGAGGATAATGCAACAGGTACACTCAAGTAGACTGCCTCTTATCTAATGACTTACATCTGCTGAAATTAACAATGAGGGTTGGTCTAAAACAAAACTACAAATTTATATGAAAACAGAAATGATTTCAGTTTCCCAATTGAGAAAATAATAGGCCATTTCTGTTACATAATTGCATGTGTCTGTCCCAGTCAGGAGCCTGTAATTCAGTTATTGTTTGTTTATGTGTTACATATTTGTTTTTTGTTCATTTTTAACCGGATTTTTGTGACAAAAATGTCGGTTATTGATTAGGGGATGTACGCCGGGCGGCCAAGCAGTCGGGCGGTCGGGCGGGCGGCAATCAAATGTTGTCCGTGCATTAACTCATGAACCGTTCAGCCAAAGCTTTTAAAATTTTAATATGTTGTTACTGACAACTAAATGAAGGTCAAGTTCAATAATGGCGATTTTGACTTTTACCGTTCAGGAGTTATGGTTCTTGAAAGATTGAAAAATGGAGTTTTCAGTCGTGTCCGTGCATTTACGCATGAACTGTTCTACCAAAGCTTCCCAAATTTTAATATGTTGTTACTGATGACAAAATGGAGGTCAAGTTCAATAATGACGATTTCGACCTTTACCGTTCAGGAGTTGTGGTTCTTGAAAGATTGAAAAATGGATCGCGTTTCCAGTTGTGTCCGTGCATTTACGCATGAACTGTTCTACCAAAGCTTCCCAAATTTTAATATGTTGTACAGTCTTCACACTGAACTGCTTAATCTACAGGCACGCAGCTCAATTTTTGAAAAATTTTAGTTAGATTCTGTTGGCCTGTAGGTCTGATTTTTACAGGCCCGAGAGCAATTTTACCAGCCCCTGCCTGGGCTGCCACTCGGCGTGAAGACTGGTTGTAACTGATGACAAAATAGAGGTCAAGTTAAATAATGACGATTTTGACTTTCACCGTTCAGGAGTTATGGTTCTTGAAAGATTGAAAAATGGTGTTTCCAGTCGTGTCCAGGACACAAATAAATATTAATAAATCCGGTTTGCTGTCGTTGTGACAGCCTCTTGTTATCAGAAAAAATGAGATGAGGCCAAAATCATTATTTGACTCTATTAAGGGCTGATTAATTACATTACGTAAGTACTTTGATTTGTTCTACATACATGTACATTGTACAGCTGAATATTTGTGTAATGAATCAAATTCAGGAAATTTGTGTCTCCTCTTGCAGAGTGCAGGACATATGCCGAAGTGAGTGCAGTTGGCAACATTATGAGCTTTTTGCATAAAGTTTTGTTTTTCTGGACAACCTGGATACTTCAGCTAGTATAAATTAATTGAAAACAATACTTTATTAATTCTATGCGTTTAAAGCGCTTTTCTGGATTAAGTTTTATCATCAGGAACACTCAAAGCCAAATTGGAAATCTGAAGATGTATAAGTACCGAAACTGTTGAAACTGCTAAAATAGAACACAAGCCTAGGGTCAAAATACATTTTTTTTTAACCCATAAGTCAAGTGAGCTTTTTTCATCATATACAGACCCTTGTCTGTTGTCCATTAACTTTATATGGTATGGACTTCTTCTAGAGAGCCACTAAATGGAGCGAAATAAAACATTGCATGAATATTCTTCATGCTGTGTTGTAAAAGTTTTGTTAGTTTGTAGCTGATTCATTATGATCCCAGACGGCTGCCAAGGAGGGTGGAAAAAGGGGGTGTTGCTAAACGGCGGAAACGGAAAACGAAACGGAAACGGAAACAGAAAGAATTAACATCTTTTATTTAGGGTTATTTTATCTACATATACGTGTAAAGGCATGTTTTATGTAGTATAACACATGTTTACAAGAAAGAAAAAAAGAGGAATAAATTGAAAATAAAAGATTTAAAAGCATAACATATTGAAATAATTAGCAGGAGATGATGAGACTGTTTTTGTTTTTAAATATTAGATAAGGTCATGCGATTCATTATAGTCTGTTAGACTTTTCTTATTTTAAACACATGTTGGATAAATGTCAATAAGATAGTAACCCAGCAACACAAAACCAAATCTACATACGGCCTAAAAAGATGGACCTTCAACTCGATCCTAAGATAGGTTGGGGAAATTCTTTTCATTGTTTTTTCTTTGATTCTTCTTCAATTGCTTTGCATCATGATTGGTGTGTATTTGTAACTTTCATTGTATTTTTAACCGAATTTTTGTGACAAAAATGTTGGTTATTGATTTAGGGATGTACAGCTGGCAGTTGGGCAGTCGGGCGGTCGGGCAGTAGGGCGGTCAGGCGATCGGGCAGTAGGGCGGTCGGGCTGTCGGGGTGGTGGCAAACAACTGTTGTCCGTACATTTACTCATGAACCGTTCATCCAAAGCTTTTAAAATTTTAACATGTTGTTACTGACAACAAAATGAAGGTCAAGTTCAAGAATGACGATTTTGACTTTTACTTTTCAGGAGTTATGGTTTTTAAAAGATTGAAAAATGGCGTTTCCGGTCGTGTCTGTGCATTTATGCATGAACTGTCCAACCAAAGCTTCCCAAATTTCAATATGTTATTACTGATGAAAAAATGGAGGTCAAATTTAAGAATGACGATTTTGACTTTTACCATTCAGTAGTTATGGTTCTTGAAAGAATGAAAAATGGCGTTTCCAGTCTTGTCCGTGCATTTTCGCATGAACTGTTCAATCAAAGCTTCCCAAATTTTAATATGTTGTTACTGATGACAAAATGGAGGTCAAGTTCAAGAATGACGATTTTGACTTTTACCGTTCAGGAGTTATGGTTCTTGAAAGATTGAAAAAGGGCGTTTCCAGTCATGTCCGTGCATTTACTCATTAACTGTTCAACCAAAGCTTTTCAAATTTTCATATGTTGTTACTGATGACAAAATGGAGGTCAAGTCAAATAATGTTGATTTTGACTTTTACCGTTCAGGAGTTATGGTTCTTGAAAGATAAAAAAATGGCATTTCCATTCATGTTGTTGCATTTACTCATGAACCATTCAACCTAAGCTCTTTCAAATTTTTTAAATATGTTGATACTGATGACAAAATGCAGGTCAAATTTGATATTGACGATTTTCACTTTCACCGTTCATCAGTTATGGTTCTTGTGATATTGCCAGGACACAAATAAATGTGACAGCCTCTTGTTTCTTGTAAAATGAAAAGAAAACGAAAAAGAAACCTAATGGGACAAAGAAATATGGACAACAACAAATAAGGAAACCCAGGAACTGGACATATACATTTGTATACCCTTTATTTTAATGTAAACATTGATGAAATCACTCACTATACTTAGCCTTTTTTCACTGATTACAATACTGATGTACGATGTTAAGTATTAAGGTATCAAAGCATTACATCTCCTAGATTTACTATCAATAATACGAATTGATGTGAAACAAGTGGCGGAAAATAAGTAGCCTACATGGTTAACGTCGTCTTGTATTAAGATTTTTAAAATCAAATTGTACACACTGCTTTAAATATCAAGCCGCAGTTCCTTGCCATACCACAGCATCAACGGCCTGGTTGATCTGTTTGATGTTGTCCAATTTACCATGACTCTTTGCTTGCAAAAGCATAGGAATGAGTAAATCCAATATTGTGTTTTACCTGGTTTCCTGTAACTGTTTAAATTTGATTAAAATGGTTTAATATATGTGGCTTTTTCAAAATGTGACATAAACAGTGGCGGATACAGGGGCGAGTTCCGGAGGTTGGAACCCTTTTTTTCTGACGACCAATGCATTTGAATGGGGACATAAAGTTGGGCCCCCATCCACCCTTTTCTCCTTGGTTGGGACCTCCCCTCTGTTTTTTTGAAAATGGCTGGATATATCTGTAACATGTCCTTATCGATGTTTTGGGCGCAACCATTGAGGACAGTACATATAGTTGCAACTGTGTTATTTACCAATAGTTATGTAACCAACATCTTCTTTCTTTATAAGAACCTTTGAATTGATTGAAACCAAATATTGTATTTATGTTCTTGATGAGGTGCTTACCAGGTTACCTACCAAGTTTTGTAACCTTGTCACTGATTTGTCATCCCAGATAGCTACCATCAGCTGGGTACCTAGTTTTAGGATAACATAAAAAATTCTTACATGAATCACTGATAGTGATAGGAATAATATATGACATGAATGTTTCTTATGAGATGTAAACTTGAATTAGCATTCTTACTTTGTTATCCTAGAAAGTTGCCTATAGTGACCCTTAGTGTAACATAGTACTAACCTATTGGAAAAACATACATGCAATTATTAAATTGTCTTCTAGAGAAAAGCTTCAAATGGATCCAAAGGAAGCCAAGGCTTGATGTAGAAATAAGGCTTTTATTTGACCTAATTTGGTGACTTTATATACAATGCCACTCGGATGGAAGGTTGGCTAATTGGCACTCATACCATGGCCACATCTTCTTATTTTATATGATTATTTGTTTCTTAAGAGCTGTTTTGTTGCTTTGTTGCCTATCTCAGTATCTGTTATCTAAGTAGGCTTCAGCAAGGGGGCTTTATAGTTTAGCATATGCTGCTATGGGAAATACTTACAAATTTTGAAAGAATTGAAACCAGTAATGATTTGTATGTTCCGTATGAGGTGCTAACAAAAGTAAAAAAAAATGTACTTTGTTGCTTATCTGTCCTCTAAGATTTTTATACGACCGCAAAAATTTAGATTTTTTGGTCGTATATTGCTATCACGTTGGCGTCGTCGTAGTCGTCCGAATACTTTTAGTTTTCGCACTCTAACTTTAGTAAAAGTGAATAGAAATCAATGAAATTTTAAAACAAGGTTTATGACCACAAAAGGAAGGTTGGGATTGATTTTGGGAGTTTTGGTCCCAATATTTTAGGAATTAGGGGCCAAAAAGGGCCCAAATAAGCATTTTCTTGGTTTTCGCACTATAACTTTAGTTTAAGTGAATAGAAATCTATGAAATTTTGACACAAGGTTTATGACCACAAAAGGACGGTTGGGATGGATATTGGGAGTTTTGGTTTTAACAGTTTAGGAATTAAGGGCAAAAAAAGGGCCCAAATAAGCATTATTCTTGGTTTTCGCACAATAACTTTAGTATAAGTAAATAGAAATCAATGAAATTTAAACACAAGGTTTATGACCACAAAAGGAAGGTTGGGATTGATTTTTGGAGTTGAGGTCACAACAGTTTATGAATTAGGGGCCAAAAAGGGGCCCAAATAAGCATTATTTTTGGTTTTTGCACCATAACTTTAGTATAAGTAAATAGAAATCTATGAAATTTAAACACAAGGTTTATGACCATAAAAGGAAGGTTGGGTTTGATTTTGGGAGTTTTGGTCCCAACAGTTTAGGAATAAGGGGCCCAAAGGGTCCAAAATTGAACTTTGTGTGATTTCATCAAAAATTGAGTAATTGGGGTTCTTTGATATGCGGAATCTAACTATGTATGTAGATTCTTAATTTTTGGTCCCGTTTTCAAATTGGTCTACATTAAGGTCCAAAGGGTCCAAAATTAAACTTAGTTTGATTTTAACAAAAATTGAATCCTTGGGGTTCTTTGATATGCTGAATTTAAAAATGTACTTAGATTTTTAATTATTGGCCTAGTTTTCAAGTTGGTCCAAATGGGGGTCCAAAATTAAAGTTTGTTTGATTTCATCAAAAATTGAATAAATGGGTTCTTTGATATGCCAAATCTAACTGTGTATGTAGATTCTTAATTTTTGGTCCAGTTTTCAAATTGGTCTACATTAAGGTCCAAAGGGTCCAAAATTAAACTAAGTTTGATTTTAACAAAAATTAAATTGGGCTTATTTGATATGCTTTATCTAAACATGTACTTTGATTTTTGATTATGGGCCCAGTTTTCAAGTTGGTCCAAATCAGGATTCCATATCAAGTATTGTGCAATAGCAAGAAATTTTCAATTGCACAGTATTGCACAATAGCATTGATTGATTGTTGGTTGCTTAACGTCCATATTGCACAATAGCAAGAAATATCTAATTGCACAATATTGTGCAATAGCAATTAATTTTCAATTGGAGTTATCTTTCTTTGTATAGAATAGTAGTTGATAATATATGTTGGAAATTTGCCAGACATGACTATGATGTCATTTTCTATTTTTATTTGCCAATAACTTTATGTAAATAACTTCATTGGAAATTTGCCAATATAAAATGTGGCTGATGAAGCTTTTTTCCCTTATCTTATCTAAAATGTTTTTAGATAATGTATGTTGGACATTTGCCAGACATGACTATGATGTCATTTTCTATTTTTATTTGCCAATAACTTTATGTAAATAACTTCATTGGAAATTTGCCAATATAAAATGTTTCTGATGAAGTTTTTTTTATTGTTTTATACAATAAACAATGTATATTCACTTTTACTACCAACCAATCTTTACCATTCAGTGATAACAAGCACTTTATTTTACATTTTAATATTTTATGATGTATTTAAAAGAGTAGTTATTGTTGCAAACTCCATTAGAAATTTGAATTGATATCAGTTTTGGAAAAAGGGAAACCGGGATGTGAAAAAGGGGGGGGGGGGGTTAAATTTTTCTCATTTCAGATTTCATAAATAAAAAGAAAATTTCTTCAAACATTTTTTTGAGAGGATTAATATTCAACAGCATAGTCACTCAGAATTGCTCAAAGGCAAACAAATTTTTTTTAAGTTCATTAGACCACATTCATTCTGTATCAGAAACCTATGCTGTGTCAACTATTTAATTTTAGATTTAAATAAGTTTGAAGAAGAAATCTTTAATAGATTTGTAAAATCTTGACATTTGTTTTGTGTAAAAAAAACCATGTAATGTCAAAAATTTGATCACAATCCAAATTCAGAGCTGTATCACGCTTGAATGTTTTGTCCATACTTGCCCCAACTGTTCAGGGTTCGACCTCTGCGGTCGTATAAAGCTGCGCCCTGCGGAGCACCTGGTTTAATATGTAACCTTATAGAAAATACATATTTTTCAAAATTAGATATAAAGTTCAATGTATTATTTTCATAATTTTTTTTTATGGCCCAGAACGAAGTTGTCAGGGCAATATAGTTATACCCTTGTCTGTCATTCTGTCATTCGCTCATTCTGCAACAAACCATTACACAGTCTTTTTTTCTAAACACTTTTAGATATTTGGCTGATTTTTGGTATGTGAGTTAACCATGATGAGTTACAGATCAAGTTTGAGTTTTGTTCCTCTCCTCTAATTTTTGCGGAAATCAGGCAAACTAGAGGTGTCAAAACGACATGAATGGCCCTGTCTCAAAATGTTGGAAAATCTGCAATTTCAACAACAAATATGGACAAAACATGATGGTAGTCTCACGTATCAAAAATTAGCTCAAAATCTTAACTGTGATTTTCAACAATTTATCAGGGTCCAAAGTCAGAAATTTCGGCAAAAAATTAGCAGAGTGGAACAAAACTCAAACTTGATCTGTAACTCATCGTGGTTAACACACATACGAAAAAATCCGCCCAATATTATCTGAAGGCTTTTAGAAAAAAAGTCTGTAATTACCATGATTTTCAATCATTTAATCGTAGACCAAAGCCTGAAATTGCAAAAATTGGCAGAGCGGAACAATACTCAATCTAGATTTGTAAAATAGAGAATGGAAATTTGAAATGTAACAAAATTAAAAAAATAACAGAGGGCCACTAATAGGTCTTTTTCACAGCGAGAAAAAACACATCCAGTTGTGGACTTCAGCTGGCCCCTAAACAAAAATGTTTACTTACGGTACTCAGTGGAAATAGATGTCATACTGAACTCCTAATAAACGTATCAATGAACTAAAACTAAAAAAAAAACCTACAAGAATAGCAGACAAGAGGCTTCTGACAAATGGTACTGGCACACAAATTGTTGTAAACCTAACTAGCTTAATAACCTGCCCAAATTTAACCAAAGTTCAGCACAAACATTGTTTTCAAAATGTGTCTGATGGCTGATATGGCTAAAATAAAAGAGGGGGGGGGGGGGTAGGAGGGGTCCTGATCCCAAAATCTGGGGCTTTAAAACATGAAATCCTGAGGTCCCAAATTTAAAAAAAACTACAATCCCAACATCCCAAAATTTTGAAAAACGAATTCCTGGATCCTTAAAGGATCAATCTCGAAATCCTAAGCTTAAAAACACATGATCCCTGAGTCCCGATAAAGGTCCTATCCCACCTCATAGAAAGTAGGGGTAAATGCAAGGTTTGTCTATTATTCTATTATTATGAAATTTGTTATGAAAAGACTTTGAATATTTGCATACTTTAAATGTTAAAGTATTGCTATTTTAATTGCAACATATGAATTATTGAATAACAAATAAACATGATCTACAAATACATGTAGACCAGACATATCTCTGTGTTAATGTTTCTTTTTCTTTTTCTTTTCAGAAATCAAGTTGACCAAGAATATAATATCAAACAGGTAGGAAACTTACATAAATAATAAGTTATCAGTTTTCATAGGAGCTCAGCGGAAAATATATATATTTTGGGTGTTATCTAAAATTCATTGCATGCTTGATTATTTCACAAATCTTTTTGAGGTCGGTTTAAACATATTTTATTGTTTCAAATGACAAATGGATCAGACACAATTGAATTTTGCATCTTATTTACTGACTTCTCTCTGTGAAGTTTAACTCTAAAGTTGATCATTGGACTCTAAAAGTTGAGTTATGATTCAATCATCTTGTCCTTTCTGATTCCTTCATTGTTTCTTATCGCCCCACTGTTGTATGTTGATTCATCCTTCTGTTGTCAACACTATCAATAACTCAAAAAAGCTTTCAGCTGAATTTTCATGAAACTTTGGTGAATTGTTGATATATATATATATATATATATATATGTTCAGGACCAACTGAGTATTTGGACCATATGAATATAGTCATGACAATATGCGTGTACTCATATGGTCTGACCCTATGCATATGGTCCAACCATACACGTATGGACTGTCTGTATGAGTATATACTCTTATGGTTTTTAACGGGCGGGACCATATGAGTATTTTAACCATATAGGTTCAAATATGCATTGATGGTTTACATATGACAATGTATGAATTTAAAGGCTAAGTTAAAATTAAATATTGATCATGCCAAAGTTGGTTTTCATTGCTTATTACATTCTTGCATGTAGGCTTATGCTGTTATGGTGACATTTACTTCCACCCAGTAACATAACCTTTTTTCCCATTTGCACATAATGGTTTTGCACGATCCTTTTCAGTTACACCTTTTGTTTGCAAGTGAAAAGGTAGCTTTCTTTGCAGCTGCGTGCAGTGAAGCAAATGTTTTTGGTTATTCCGACGTGTCTACGGTGTTTATGAAGCTGTAGATTTCAAATATCGTAGTATGACGTCAGTACATCATATTAACAATAGCAACTTAAATAAAATATATTCCTAAATGCCAGTGACCTCTTATTTCTCTTTATTGAGAAATTTTTGGAAGTAATCTTTTCGAGTAGACGTATTTCTATATACTCAAAATAACAAATTGGTAATGGACATCGGTATAAAATGTGTCTATTATAGTTTTGACTAGGTAGTTAAATTAACTGTGAAACTATCAGTTAATATCTTTATTATAATATAATAATGAAATGACCTACATGTATATGATAGAGTGTTTTTAAGGAACAGTTATACCATATGAAGAGTTTAGAAGTATTCAAAGTAAACTGTAACAGAGTGTTTATTACCCCAACCAGGCGTATGGTCGGATCATATGAGTATATACCCAGTATATATCCATGCAAATACTCATATGACAGGGACTAAACTTAACGGTTGCCCAGTCGCCCAATGCGACCAGATTTTCAGCTAGGTGAACATTTTTATCACCCTGATCGCCCAGCTGGCATCAATTAATATTTTTCATCCAATGTCTATCCTTTTAATAACCGAAACCCAGTAGGACAACTACGTTTTTGATGGGAAGTCACGATAAATTCATTGTTTTTACGCTTTTGAATCTGTATTGCTTCAAAGATATATCCCAGAAGAGAGTTATTACAAGTCTGATTTTGACAAATGCATGTCAACACAATGTGTTCTTTTATGAAAAAACGAAACTCAAAATCTCATCAATAAATAGCATAATATCTAGTACAGTGATGTAATGAGATGATATTTTTGATCAACACATAGAGGATGGCTTGGATTTGAAATAACATTTAATGAGTTTTGGAAACGGTACCCCTATTGTCAACAGGAAGTTACATGTATAATTGAAGGGAGACAATTTTTATGGGATATCTTCTAAAATCAATTCTGTCAAATCTTATGAAATATTTCTGATGGCAATAATTCAAGTATTATGAAGTTATCACACATAATCTTCTTGACTCAACAATTCACATGGATTACATAAAAAGGCTTTATATGAAAAGTAAAATTTAAGTTGTTTTTATTTGAATAGAAATTGGTTGGGGCCCCTAAAATTTCAACTGGGCCCCTGAAAAAAATATTTAAGGGGCCCAGCTGACCCCTGGAGAAAAAGAGTTAAGGATAGTACTTGATATGGTCCAGAACATATATATTTTTTGTAGAAAATAAAAATAGATTCATGACCTGTCTTGAAGAAGAAAATCTCCGGTTATAACACATACAAACTTTTTACAGTAAAATAGTTTAAAACTTCAATTCATAATAAGCCTATGAAATATATACCTTGATGTATTTTACATTGTTATTTCAAGGCAAGTCATATCCCCTCCCTTTTCATTCATAGTTTTGCATCAATTCTCATGCTAAATGTTTCCAAGTATGTAATGAGCAATCTGTCATGAATATTTGTTGATATTGGAATATAAGAAGTTATTGTCCTTTATAGTTATTTTTTTTACAAATTTACATTATACTAACATTAAATTTGCTCTAAATGCTTTAGTTTCAGAGATATAAACTAAAAACTGCATTATACCTCCATGTTCTTTTTTTTGGCCAATTTTTTTGTCAGCCATGTTGGTTGTCAGACAGGGTAAATAAACACATTTTTATACGACCACAAAAAAATTTTGGGGATCGTATAATGGTATGATGTTGTCGTATGGGTCATCCAAGACACACTGTTTCCAGACATTGGGACAATAACTTGAGTTTAAATGAATATATCTAAATGAAATTTTTTCAGAAGGTTCAATATATAGGGTAAAATGCAGTTTTTGGCTCATATCTGAAACTAAAGTATTAAGAGCAAATTTGTCAGAAAAAAAATGTTTTTAGGTCATTATATATCTGCTCTGAAATTTTCTGACCATTCAGGCAAACAATTGTTGGGTTGCTGCCCCTTAAATCCAAATTTTATGAAAATTTTGCATGTTATTATCTTGAATATTTTTATAGATAAAGATACAGTGTAAACAGCAATAATGTTTGCAAAGTAAGACCTTAAAATAAGTCAGCATGAATTAAATGGTCAATTGACCCCTTAAGGTAACAGGTACGTAAATGGCTTGTCCTGGGATTTTTAAAAGAAATTTAATGCACGTAGAACTTATTAAAAGATAATGAAAAATTGAAAAAATTAAAGTTGGTCACCGATCTAATTTCCGAGTTCCAGGCATTTGAAAATGGTAATGAAACAACATAAAGTACATAGACTTAACGTCAAATTTGAACCAAAAATAAGAAATTTCAAGCTTTATTTATTCTGCAGTTTAAACCAATCCTACGATTTTTCTATAAAAATCAAATGTTTTTGAGGTATTATTTTCCTTTCTTTTGATATATAATTTTCATGGGATTACCGAACTCCTTTTTCATATAAAAGCCGTTGAAAGGGTGTTGTTGACGGGAAAAGAGAGAAAAATCATGACGTCGCCGAAAGGATTACGCAACGTCAAGGCTATTTCAGCAGAATTGTAAAGACAGCGACCGCCTCATTATAATTTGTTTAGCTATTCAAATGCGCTATAGAGCATATTATCCTGCCTGGAAAAAGGATTGATTACTTATTATTGTTTTTTCAGTGATTATACGAGGTCCTAAGTAATTATAACGTATTTCTGGAATAATTAAAAACACAATGTTTAAGGACATATGTTTATAAACTTATTGAACAGAAACGATAAAAGATCTATCATTAAAATTCCGAGTGACGATTATACATTCAATGCTCACATATATGACCACAATTTTTCTACTTCACAATATCAGTGGAGGCGAAATATACCGTGCATTGGGAAATTGAAACTTATAAGCCGAAAACACTGCTGCTGATATGTTTAATAGATTTGTTTTCAAAGATCTGCAAGAGGCAGTATGTAATTATACGGAAGTAGGTGATTCATATATGGAGATACATCTTTTAAGTTAAAACATGGTCTTAAATATGCATTATATTATGTTTTAAAAAAAGTCAGCAGAGATTTTGAGGGTAGAACATCTCAGTAAATTTGCAGACGATAAAGCAGAGGAGGTCACAACATTTTTGCATATTTTTGAAACCACCAAAAAATTAATAATTTTCAAATGCTTTATTCAATAAAAGAAAAAATCGTCAGGTTAATTTGAGAAAGCCACATCGAATAACAGATGATAATTTATTCACCATCAGACAATTCACCATTGAAAGAATTAAAAATATAGTAGAAATGTACAAAGAATATAAAATCTGGACACGATCAGACTTCATTAAATTGAGGAATCTTGTGGTATGTCGCTTGACAATGTGCAATGGACGACGTGGTGGAGAAGCATGCGGACATCTTAGATCAGAGTTCAAAGATGCTGTTGAAGACAATAGGATTAATAAAAAATGGAAGAATGATCCATATGTGCTTTTCCAAGTTTTGAAGAATGTCTACAAGGCTGGCAAAGGGATAAAAATACTGGTACCAGTTTTGTTCACTTTAGAAACATTGGCAGCAACTATTTTATTAGATGATGATGACCTTAGGCAGCAAGCTGAAGTTTTATCTAATAACAGGTATGTTTTTGCAAACACTCATAATTCCTTGGAATATGTAAACGGCTACTGAGGTATGCAACTTGTTGCAAGTGATGCTGGTATAAGAGAAGATGAGGCAAAGAAGATCAATGACACCTTAATTCGACATTTTACCAGCACTGAAATGGCTGCAAAGGACATACCAGAGAACGAGCGACAATATTTCTATACACATATTTGTAATTCCGAAGAAATGAACAAACAGACATATCAAGCTCCTTTAGCTGTTATGGAGATCGTGAAAGTTGTCAAACACATGAAAGTCACACAGGATAGCGTTGTCACCAACCTGTGTGCCTCCAGATAATGTCCTTCTTCATGTTATTCCAATTGGTAATCACGGAACAATCACACAGGATAATGTTTTGTCACCACCATGTTTGCTTCAGTATTTACAGTGCTTTCTTTGTATTTTTCCTATTGGTCAACACACAGTCAGTCACACAGGATAATGGTATGTCACCAACATGTATCCCTCCAGATTATATCTTTCTACATAATCTTCCAATTTGTCATCACACAGACAGTCACATAGGATAAAGTTTTGTCAAATAAAGTAACATGTATGCCTTCAATATGTGTTTAAAAAGCAAAATCTGCAGATAATGTCTTTTTCTTCATCTGATTTAAATTTTCAACACAGTCAGTCACACAGGAAAATTTTTATCACCAACATGTATGCCTCCATATAACATCTTTCTTAAGTTATATCCCTCCGATTTGTCATCACACAAACAGTTACACAGTATAGTGGTTTGTCATCAACATGTATGCCTCCAGTTTATGTCCTGATAATGTCTTTCTTCATTTTGAATCAATTTGTCAGCACACAGACAGTCACCAAGGATAGGGGTTTGTCACCAACGGAATCCCAAATCCTCTCCTAACCTGACACAGTGGTATAACTGTACAAAATAAAGTAACATGTTTGCCTTCAATAAGTGTTTAAAAAGCAAAATCTGCAGATAATGTCTTTTTCTTCATCTGATTTAAATTTTCACCACAACTTACTGACCAGACAGTCACACTGCATGATTTTTTTGTTATATATATTATAAATAAGAAAAACGATAAGGCAACTTTATTTTCAACTGTAAGCAACCAATTAGATACTTGACCAGGAGAGTGCTGCATATTTTGCAACAAATACTGCCTAAAGCTTAGTAGGCACATACAACTGGTACATAAAGAAGAAGACAGAGTAAAGGCAGTCCTAAAGGTCTCTCCAAGAACAAAAAATAAAATATTTTCATAATTTAAGAAGGAGCTAGGGCATGTAGGGAATTCATTTAAACAACATGGAAAAACTTGGCAAAGATAGTCATGCTGTCCTTGCAAGGGAAAGAGTTTCCAAAATATTTTCTGTGCAGGTTATGTGTGATAACTGCAATGCCATATTAACCAAAAAGCTATGTCAAGATACAGAGCTGCATGCCAGGAAGGATCATCAAAACAGATAAATGCCATTCCAGCCCAATTTTTGATCAAAGATAATGATGTATCTGAAAGTTTTGGCAAAAACATCTAGACAAAATTCACCAAAGACGATGTTGGTAAAATCTGTCAATCTGATGATTTGGTAAAAAAAAGTTGAAAGTATACTGTAGGTTAAAAAAAAGACAAAAGAAGACCAATTATCCCAAGCCAGAAAGAGTGTGATGAACGACATGAGAGGGTTAGCTCAAACATACAACTTTTTTAAAGAAGAAGTCAAAATGGATCATCCGTTACTTCATCTCAGTAAATTTGCAGACGATAAAGCAGAGGAGGTCACAACATTTTTGCACATTTTTGAAACCATCAAAAAATTTATAAATTTCAGATGTTTTATTCAATAAAAGAAAAAATCGACAGGTTAATTTGAGAAGGCCACATCGAATTACAGATGATAATTTGTTCACCATCAGACAATATACCATTGAAAGCATGAAAAAAAATAGTAGAAATATACAACCAATATAAAATCTGGACATGGTCAGACTTCATTAGGCCTAAATTAAAATATTGTTTGTTTGCCCTTTTCCGACCCTATGTTTTGAAACAGGGTAGGTAGGTAGGTAAAATATTTTATTTTTTTCCCCAAAAAAATAACTTGGGTCGGTATATTTTTTGTCATTGGTAGGCAGGTAGGTATAATATTTTATTTTATAGATACAAAATCTTCATAATGTCATTTTTGTCTGTTTTGCTTTTGCTAAAAAGTTTCTGGGACTATTTGTATAATAGTCCCAGGAAGTTTTGAAAAAAAATATCA
The DNA here is from genome assembly GCF_965363235.1 of Mytilus galloprovincialis. NCBI lineage: Eukaryota > Metazoa > Mollusca > Bivalvia > Mytilida > Mytilidae > Mytilus > Mytilus galloprovincialis. The sequence continues at coordinate 57,394 of NW_027468053.1, forward strand.
TGTAGAATGTGAAGTTAATTCATGCACTACTATTTTGTTTTCAAATATCAAAATATATTTTCAACGTTTATATGCCTGGAACTTTGAAGAGTTTTAACTATCACTAATATTCTGTACTACGTACCTTGTTCTCTTACCTCTACCTAAAGGTTTTCTGTAAGAGTTAATATTGTCCTAGTAAAATATGCCTAGGCAGACATACATTACTAGTAGAAAAAGTCCCTAGAGTGTTTAAATTTTCGTTTGTGCCTAGGTTGCCAATAAAATTGCAACAAGACTTGAAACTCAATTGTCACGTATTTTACATCGCATTTATAAATGATATGTATGGAAAACTTGGGCAATTTTACTGCCAAATATTCTCCACTTTAAAGGCGTTTGTCACCTTTGGTTCATGTCAGATATAATGAATATAGCAATACTGGTCGAAAGCATCGTTAACATTATCATCCTGATCAACGGATCACAAAAAGGCCAAGGACGTATGTTAGTTATACGTCCTTGCAAAAGGCCATTCCTACATAGAATACAACGTCCGTTTACAAAATAGTTTGTACACACGTTGATAGTTTTGTAAATGAACCTTGCTCTTCAAGTTTAAAGATACAGAGTAAGGGAGCTACCATTTGATTTTTATGGGGGGGCTAGGATGAAATTTGAAAAAAATAGGCAGGACAGGAGTTTTGAGTAAAAAAAAAGGCAGGATGAGACACTTTGCAAAAAAAAAGGCAGGATGACAATTTAGGTAAAAAAAAGTCAGGATAAACTAATAAAAAAAAAGGCAGGACCAAATAGCATGAATAGAGGGAAAAACAAGAGGCTCTCAAGAGCCTGAATCGCTCACCTTAATTCTTTTGGTTAAATCTCTCATCAATGATTATTTTGGCTTTTCAATTTATTTAAATGTTTTTTGGATCGTCCTATTTTCTTCAAAAGCAAAAAAAAATAATCATTTTATCCTATGTTCTATTTTAACCATAGGAGCTATGTTTCTTGACATTCAAGGAAATAAAATATAAAATTTATACTAGATACTCTGAAACTCATTTAGCCTAAGTTTGGCTGAAATTGATACAGCAGTTTCAAAGGAGAAGATTTTTTAAAGTAAGTCAACATGATGAACAAATTGTGAAAAAAGTCTTTAAAGGGCAATAACTCCTTAAGGGGTCAATTGACAATTTTGGTCAAATTGACTTAATTGAAGATCTTACTTTGCTGAACATTATTGCTGTTTACAGTTTATTTCTATCTATAATTATATTCAAGATAATAAACAAAAACAGCAAAATTTCCTTAAAATGATCAATTCAGGGGCAGCAACCCAACAACAGGTTGTCTGATTCATCTGAAAATTTCAGGGCAGACAGAAATTGACCTGATAAACAATATTACCCAACGTCAGATTTGCTCTAAATGCTTTGGTTTTTGAGTTATAAGCCAAAAACTGCATTTGACCCCTATGTTCTATTTTTAGCAATGGCGACCATGTTTGTTGATAGATCATAACTTCGGATACAATTTACAAACAAGATACCCTATGGAACATTCAGTTAAAGTTTGGAAGTATTTGGCCCAGTAGTTTCAGAGAACATTTTTGTAAAAGATTACTAAGATTTACGAAAAATGGTGAAAAATTGACTATAAAGGGCAATAACTCCTAAAGGGGTCAACTGACCATTTCCGTCATGTTGACTTATTTGTAAATCTTACTTTGCTGAACATTATTCCTGTTTACAGTTTATCTCTATCTATAATAATATTCAAGATAATAACCAAAAACAGCAAAATTTCCTTAAAATTACCAATTCAGGAGCAGCAACCCAACAACAGGTTGTCTGATTCATCTGAAAATTTCAGGGCAGATAGATCTTGACCTGATAAACAATATATCTCATGTCAGATTTGCTCTAAATGCTTTGGTTTTTGAGTTATAAGCCAAAAACTGCATTTGACCCCTATGTTCTATTTTTAGCAATGGCTACCATGTTTGTTGATAGATCATAACTTTGGATACAATTTACAAACTAGATACCCTAAGGAACATTCAATTAAAGTTTGGAAGTATTTGGCCCAGTCAGTTTCAGAGGAGAAGATTTTTGTAAAAGATTACTAAGATTTACGAAAAATGGTTAAAAATTGACTATAAAGGGCAATAACTCCTAAAGGGGTCAACTGACCATTTCCGTCATGTTGACCTATTTGTAAATCTTACTTTGCTGAACATTATTCCTGTTTACAGTTTATCTCTATCTATAATAATATTCAAGATAATAACCAAAAACAGCAAAATTTCCTTAAAATTACCAATTCAGGGGCAGCAACCCAACAACGGGTTGTCTGATTCATCTGAAAATTTCAGGGCAGATAGATCTTGACCTGATAAACAATATTACCCCATGTCAGATTTGCTCTAAATGCTTTGGTTTTTGAGTTATAAGCCAAAAACTGCATTTGACCCCTATGTTCTATTTTTAGCAATGGCAACCATGTTTGTTGATAGATCAAAACTTCGGATACAATTTATAAATTAGATACCCTAAGGAACATTCAGTTAAAGTTTGAAAGTATTTGGCCCAGTAGTTTCAGAGGAGAAGATTCTTGAAATAGTTTACGACAACAGACGACGACGACGGACGACGACGGACGCCAAGTGATGGCATAAGCTCACTTTGAGCTAATAAAAATGCAGACAGAGATTACAACTAAAAAAAAATGCAGGACAAAATTTTTCATCCTAGCCCCCCCATAAAAATCAAATGGTAGCTCCCTAACGTACATCATATCACGATTTCAAAGCGTTCAACATCGATTTCAAACAAATGCTTTGAAACTCTAAATGCAAGTGTTCATGTCAAACGCTCACGTGATACCAAACAGACTAGACGTTATACGATAAAGGTAAAACCCGAGGATTCCGGTAAAAAAAAGTTTTGAGCGGGAAATACAAATATAAGATTTTTGGTAGGAACGAAAACATAAAATAAAATAAAATCTTGCTGGTAAATACAAATAAAAGATTTTCAGGCGGAATGAATTTATAGGGTCGGTCGGTAAAGGGCAAACAAACAATATTTTAATTTAAGCCTTAACTTGAGGAATCTTGTGGTACGTCGCTTGACAATGTGCAATGGACGACTTGGTCAGGAAGCATGCAGACTTCTTAGATTAGAGTTTAAAGATGCTGTTGAAGATAATTTGTTTAATAAAAGATGAAAGAAAGATCCATATGTGCTATCTCAAGAATTGAAGATTGCCTACGAGGCTGGCAAAGGGATGAATAAACTGGTACCAGTTTTGTTCACTGTAGAAACATTGGCAGCAACTATTTTATTAGATGATGATGACCTTAGGCATTAAGTTGAAGTTTTATCTAATTACATGTATGTCTTTGAAAACACTCATAATTCCTTGAAATATGTAACGGCTGCTTTCTTTGCTGCTGGTTTCATAGCCTTAGGCTTGGCTGCCTTTTTCTCTCCAGCTGGTTTCTTTGCAGCTGGCTTCCATTAGTTCTTGAATGCTCTTCTTCTTCACCTCTTCTTTATGCTCCTTGTAAAAGTCTTGGAATTCTGTCTTCTCAAAGCGTTTAAAGGGATACCACTCTCAATATAAAATCTTAGCATGGTCAGACTTCATGAACTGCGTGACAATGTGCAATGGACGACTAGGTCAGGAAGCATGCAGACTTCTTAGATCAGAGTTCAAAGTTGCTGTTGAAGACAATTTGGTTTAATAAAAAAAGAAAAAATGATCCATATGTTCTATGAATTTATAACACTTGAACAACACTTTTTAATAATAATTATATAAAATAAGGAAGCTTATTCAATCTAGAATTGAACACTTTGATTTTTATAAATGTACGAGTACAAATACGACAAAACACATCCAAAAACCATGAGGCATGAACCTTTACCAAAATATCGTAAACTCTGACCTTTTATCACGTGACCAATGTCTTAACCTTAGAAGCCATTAAATCGTTTGCTGTCTAACTGCTAGACATTTCCCTCCATTTTCACTTTTATCCTCCTTGTCTGAAAATTTGATTATCAAAACCTGCATTGTCATTTTCCATATACACCATGGCTTCAATTTTTTAATTGAAATATATAATTTGCATTTAATTGATCATTTATTCAAGCAATCAAAACCATCCATTAGTTCTTGAATGCCCTTCTTCTTCACCTCTTCTGAATTCACCTAGGTAAAAGTCTTAGAATTCTGTCTTCCAAAAGCATTTAAAGGGATACCACTCTCAATATAAAATCTGGACATGGTCAGACTTCATTAACTTGAGGAATCTTGTGGTATGTCGCTTGACAATGTGCAATGGACGACTAGGTCAGGAAGCATGCAGACTTCTTAGATTAGAGTTTAAAGATGCTGTTGAAGATAATTTGTTTAATAAAAGATGAAAGAAAGATCCATATGTGCTATCTCAAGAATTGAAGATTGCCTACGAGGCTGGCAAAGGGATGAATAAACTGGTACCAGTTTTGTTCACTGTAGAAACATTGGCAGCAACTATTTTATTAGATGATGATGACCTTAGGCATTAAGTTGAAGTTTTATCTAATTACATGTATGTCTTTGAAAACACTCATAATTCCTTGAAATATGTAACGGCTGCTTTCTTTGCTGCTGGTTTCATAGCCTTAGGCTTGGCTGCCTTTTTCTCTCCAGCTGGTTTCTTTGCAGCTGGCTTCCATTAGTTCTTGAATGCTCTTCTTCTTCACCTCTTCTTTATGCTCCTTGTAAAAGTCTTGGAATTCTGTCTTCTCAAAGCGTTTAAAGGGATACCACTCTCAATATAAAATCTTAGCATGGTCAGACTTCATGAACTGCGTGACAATGTGCAATGGACGACTAGGTCAGGAAGCATGCAGACTTCTTAGATCAGAGTTCAAAGTTGCTGTTGAAGACAATTTGGTTTAATAAAAAAAGAAAAAATGATCCATATGTTCTATGAATTTATAACACTTGAACAACACTTTTTAATAATAATTATATAAAATAAGGAAGCTTATTCAATCTAGAATTGAACACTTTGATTTTTATAAATGTACGAGTACAAATACGACAAAACACATCCAAAAACCATGAGGCATGAACGTTTACCAAAATATCGTAAACTCTGACCTTTTATCACGTGACCAATGTCTTAACCTTAGAAGCCATTAAATCGTTTGCTGTCTAACTGCTAGACATTTCCCTCCATTTTCACTTTTATCCTCCTTGTCTGAAAATTTGATTATCAAAACCTGCATTGTCATTTTCCATATACACCATGGCTTCAATTTTTTAATTGAAATATATAATTTGCATTTAATTGATCATTTATTCAAGCAATCAAAACCATCCATTAGTTCTTGAATGCCCTTCTTCTTCACCTCTTCTGAATTCACCTAGGTAAAAGTCTTAGAATTCTGTCTTCCAAAAGCATTTAAAGGGATACCACTCTCAATATAAAATCTGGACATGGTCAGACTTCATTAACTTGAGGAATCTTGTGGTATGTCGCTTGACAATGTGCAATGGACGACTAGGTCAGGAAGCATGCAGACTTCTTAGATTAGAGTTTAAAGATGCTGTTGAAGATAATTTGTTTAATAAAAGATGAAAGAAAGATCCATATGTGCTATCTCAAGAATTGAAGATTGCCTACGAGGCTGGCAAAGGGATGAATAAACTGGTACCAGTTTTGTTCACTGTAGAAACATTGGCAGCAACTATTTTATTAGATGATGATGACCTTAGGCATTAAGTTGAAGTTTTATCTAATTACATGTATGTCTTTGAAAACACTCATAATTCCTTGAAATATGTAACGGCTGCTTTCTTTGCTGCTGGTTTCATAGCCTTAGGCTTGGCTGCCTTTTTCTCTCCAGCTGGTTTCTTTGCAGCTGGCTTCCATTAGTTCTTGAATGCTCTTCTTCTTCACCTCTTCTTTATGCTCCTTGTAAAAGTCTTGGAATTCTGTCTTCTCAAAGCGTTTAAAGGGATACCACTCTCAATATAAAATCTTAGCATGGTCAGACTTCATGAACTGCGTGACAATGTGCAATGGACGACTAGGTCAGGAAGCATGCAGACTTCTTAGATCAGAGTTCAAAGTTGCTGTTGAAGACAATTTGGTTTAATAAAAAAAGAAAAAATGATCCATATGTTCTATGAATTTATAACACTTGAACAACACTTTTTAATAATAATTATATAAAATAAGGAAGCTTATTCAATCTAGAATTGAACACTTTGATTTTTATAAATGTACGAGTACAAATACGACAAAACACATCCAAAAACCATGAGGCATGAACGTTTACCAAAATATCGTAAACTCTGACCTTTTATCACGTGACCAATGTCTTAACCTTAGAAGCCATTAAATCGTTTGCTGTCTAACTGCTAGACATTTCCCTCCATTTTCACTTTTATCCTCCTTGTCTGAAAATTTGATTATCAAAACCTGCATTGTCATTTTCCATATACACCATGGCTTCAATTTTTTAATTGAAATATATAATTTGCATTTAATTGATCATTTATTCAAGCAATCAAAACCATCCATTAGTTCTTGAATGCCCTTCTTCTTCACCTCTTCTGAATTCACCTAGGTAAAAGTCTTAGAATTCTGTCTTCCAAAAGCATTTAAAGGGATACCACTCTCAATATAAAATCTGGACATGGTCAGACTTCATTAACTTGAGGAATCTTGTGGTATGTCGCTTGACAATGTGCAATGGACGACTAGGTCAGGAAGCATGCAGACTTCTTAGATTAGAGTTTAAAGATGCTGTTGAAGATAATTTGTTTAATAAAAGATGAAAGAAAGATCCATATGTGCTATCTCAAGAATTGAAGATTGCCTACGAGGCTGGCAAAGGGATGAATAAACTGGTACCAGTTTTGTTCACTGTAGAAACATTGGCAGCAACTATTTTATTAGATGATGATGACCTTAGGCATTAAGTTGAAGTTTTATCTAATTACATGTATGTCTTTGAAAACACTCATAATTCCTTGAAATATGTAACGGCTGCTTTCTTTGCTGCTGGTTTCATAGCCTTAGGCTTGGCTGCCTTTTTCTCTCCAGCTGGTTTCTTTGCAGCTGGCTTCCATTAGTTCTTGAATGCTCTTCTTCTTCACCTCTTCTTTATGCTCCTTGTAAAAGTCTTGGAATTCTGTCTTCTCAAAGCGTTTAAAGGGATACCACTCTCAATATAAAATCTTAGCATGGTCAGACTTCATGAACTGCGTGACAATGTGCAATGGACGACTAGGTCAGGAAGCATGCAGACTTCTTAGATCAGAGTTCAAAGTTGCTGTTGAAGACAATTTGGTTTAATAAAAAAAGAAAAAATGATCCATATGTTCTATGAATTTATAACACTTGAACAACACTTTTTAATAATAATTATATAAAATAAGGAAGCTTATTCAATCTAGAATTGAACACTTTGATTTTTATAAATGTACGAGTACAAATACGACAAAACACATCCAAAAACCATGAGGCATGAACGTTTACCAAAATATCGTAAACTCTGACCTTTTATCACGTGACCAATGTCTTAACCTTAGAAGCCATTAAATCGTTTGCTGTCTAACTGCTAGACATTTCCCTCCATTTTCACTTTTATCCTCCTTGTCTGAAAATTTGATTATCAAAACCTGCATTGTCATTTTCCATATACACCATGGCTTCAATTTTTTAATTGAAATATATAATTTGCATTTAATTGATCATTTATTCAAGCAATCAAAACCATCCATTAGTTCTTGAATGCCCTTCTTCTTCACCTCTTCTGAATTCACCTAGGTAAAAGTCTTAGAATTCTGTCTTCCAAAAGCATTTAAAGGGATACCACTCTCAATATAAAATCTGGACATGGTCAGACTTCATTAACTTGAGGAATCTTGTGGTATGTCGCTTGACAATGTGCAATGGACGACTAGGTCAGGAAGCATGCAGACTTCTTAGATTAGAGTTTAAAGATGCTGTTGAAGATAATTTGTTTAATAAAAGATGAAAGAAAGATCCATATGTGCTATCTCAAGAATTGAAGATTGCCTACGAGGCTGGCAAAGGGATGAATAAACTGGTACCAGTTTTGTTCACTGTAGAAACATTGGCAGCAACTATTTTATTAGATGATGATGACCTTAGGCATTAAGTTGAAGTTTTATCTAATTACATGTATGTCTTTGAAAACACTCATAATTCCTTGAAATATGTAACGGCTGCTTTCTTTGCTGCTGGTTTCATAGCCTTAGGCTTGGCTGCCTTTTTCTCTCCAGCTGGTTTCTTTGCAGCTGGCTTCCATTAGTTCTTGAATGCTCTTCTTCTTCACCTCTTCTTTATGCTCCTTGTAAAAGTCTTGGAATTCTGTCTTCTCAAAGCGTTTAAAGGGATACCACTCTCAATATAAAATCTTAGCATGGTCAGACTTCATGAACTGCGTGACAATGTGCAATGGACGACTAGGTCAGGAAGCATGCAGACTTCTTAGATCAGAGTTCAAAGTTGCTGTTGAAGACAATTTGGTTTAATAAAAAAAGAAAAAATGATCCATATGTTCTATGAATTTATAACACTTGAACAACACTTTTTAATAATAATTATATAAAATAAGGAAGCTTATTCAATCTAGAATTGAACACTTTGATTTTTATAAATGTACGAGTACAAATACGACAAAACACATCCAAAAACCATGAGGCATGAACGTTTACCAAAATATCGTAAACTCTGACCTTTTATCACGTGACCAATGTCTTAACCTTAGAAGCCATTAAATCGTTTGCTGTCTAACTGCTAGACATTTCCCTCCATTTTCACTTTTATCCTCCTTGTCTGAAAATTTGATTATCAAAACCTGCATTGTCATTTTCCATATACACCATGGCTTCAATTTTTTAATTGAAATATATAATTTGCATTTAATTGATCATTTATTCAAGCAATCAAAACCATCCATTAGTTCTTGAATGCCCTTCTTCTTCACCTCTTCTGAATTCACCTAGGTAAAAGTCTTAGAATTCTGTCTTCCAAAAGCATTTAAAGGGATACCACTCTCAATATAAAATCTGGACATGGTCAGACTTCATTAACTTGAGGAATCTTGTGGTATGTCGCTTGACAATGTGCAATGGACGACTAGGTCAGGAAGCATGCAGACTTCTTAGATTAGAGTTTAAAGATGCTGTTGAAGATAATTTGTTTAATAAAAGATGAAAGAAAGATCCATATGTGCTATCTCAAGAATTGAAGATTGCCTACGAGGCTGGCAAAGGGATGAATAAACTGGTACCAGTTTTGTTCACTGTAGAAACATTGGCAACAACTATTTTATTAGATGATGATGACCTTAGGCATTAAGTTGAAGTTTTATCTAATTACATGTATGTCTTTGAAAACACTCATAATTCCTTGAAATATGTAACGGCTGCTTTCTTTGCTGCTGGTTTCATAGCCTTAGGCTTGGCTGCCTTTTTCTCTCCAGCTGGTTTCTTTGCAGCTGGCTTCCATTAGTTCTTGAATGCTCTTCTTCTTCACCTCTTCTTTATGCTCCTTGTAAAAGTCTTGGAATTCTGTCTTCTCAAAGCGTTTAAAGGGATACCACTCTCAATATAAAATCTTAGCATGGTCAGACTTCATGAACTGCGTGACAATGTGCAATGGACGACTAGGTCAGGAAGCATGCAGACTTCTTAGATCAGAGTTCAAAGTTGCTGTTGAAGACAATTTGGTTTATTAAAAAAAGAAAAAATGATCCATATGTTCTATGAATTTATAACACTTGAACAACACTTTTTAATAATAATTATATAAAATAAGGAAGCTTATTCAATCTAGAATTGAACACTTTGATTTTTATAAATGTACGAGTACAAATACGACAAAACACATCCAAAAACCATGAGGCATGAACGTTTACCAAAATATCGTAAACTCTGACCTTTTATCACGTGACCAATGTCTTAACCTTAGAAGCCATTAAATCGTTTGCTGTCTAACTGCTAGACATTTCCCTCCATTTTCACTTTTATCCTCCTTGTCTGAAAATTTGATTATCAAAACCTGCATTGTCATTTTCCATATACACCATGGCTTCAATTTTTTAATTGAAATATATAATTTGCATTTAATTGATCATTTATTCAAGCAATCAAAACCATCCATTAGTTCTTGAATGCCCTTCTTCTTCACCTCTTCTGAATTCACCTAGGTAAAAGTCTTAGAATTCTGTCTTCCAAAAGCATTTAAAGGGATACCACTCTCAATATAAAATCTGGACATGGTCAGACTTCATTAACTTGAGGAATCTTGTGGTATGTCGCTTGACAATGTGCAATGGACGACTAGGTCAGGAAGCATGCAGACTTCTTAGATTAGAGTTTAAAGATGCTGTTGAAGATAATTTGTTTAATAAAAGATGAAAGAAAGATCCATATGTGCTATCTCAAGAATTGAAGATTGCCTACGAGGCTGGCAAAGGGATGAATAAACTGGTACCAGTTTTGTTCACTGTAGAAACATTGGCAGCAACTATTTTATTAGATGATGATGACCTTAGGCATTAAGTTGAAGTTTTATCTAATTACATGAATGTCTTTGAAAACACTCATAATTCCTTGAAATATGTAACGGCTGCTTTCTTTGCTGCTGGTTTCATAGCCTTAGGCTTGGCTGCCTTTTTCTCTCCAGCTGGTTTCTTTGCAGCTGGCTTCCATTAGTTCTTGAATGCTCTTCTTCTTCACCTCTTCTTTATGCTCCTTGTAAAAGTCTTGGAATTCTGTCTTCTCAAAGCGTTTAAAGGGATACCACTCTCAATATAAAATCTTAGCATGGTCAGACTTCATGAACTGCGTGACAATGTGCAATGGACGACTAGGTCAGGAAGCATGCAGACTTCTTAGATCAGAGTTCAAAGTTGCTGTTGAAGACAATTTGGTTTAATAAAAAAAGAAAAAATGATCCATATGTTCTATGAATTTATAACACTTGAACAACACTTTTTAATAATAATTATATAAAATAAGGAAGCTTATTCAATCTAGAATTGAACACTTTGATTTTTATAAATGTACGAGTACAAATACGACAAAACACATCCAAAAACCATGAGGCATGAACGTTTACCAAAATATCGTAAACTCTGACCTTTTATCACGTGACCAATGTCTTAACCTTAGAAGCCATTAAATCGTTTGCTGTCTAACTGCTAGACATTTCCCTCCATTTTCACTTTTATCCTCCTTGTCTGAAAATTTGATTATCAAAACCTGCATTGTCATTTTCCATATACACCATGGCTTCAATTTTTTAATTGAAATATATAATTTGCATTTAATTGATCATTTATTCAAGCAATCAAAACCATCCATTAGTTCTTGAATGCCCTTCTTCTTCACCTCTTCTGAATTCACCTAGGTAAAAGTCTTAGAATTCTGTCTTCCAAAAGCATTTAAAGGGATACCACTCTCAATATAAAATCTGGACATGGTCAGACTTCATTAACTTGAGGAATCTTGTGGTATGTCGCTTGACAATGTGCAATGGACGACTAGGTCAGGAAGCATGCAGACTTCTTAGATTAGAGTTTAAAGATGCTGTTGAAGATAATTTGTTTAATAAAAGATGAAAGAAAGATCCATATGTGCTATCTCAAGAATTGAAGATTGCCTACGAGGCTGGCAAAGGGATGAATAAACTGGTACCAGTTTTGTTCACTGTAGAAACATTGGCAGCAACTATTTTATTAGATGATGATGACCTTAGGCATTAAGTTGAAGTTTTATCTAATTACATGTATGTCTTTGAAAACACTCATAATTCCTTGAAATATGTAACGGCTGCTTTCTTTGCTGCTGGTTTCATAGCCTTAGGCTTGGCTGCCTTTTTCTCTCCAGCTGGTTTCTTTGCAGCTGGCTTCCATTAGTTCTTGAATGCTCTTCTTCTTCACCTCTTCTTTATGCTCCTTGTAAAAGTCTTGGAATTCTGTCTTCTCAAAGCGTTTAAAGGGATACCACTCTCAATATAAAATCTTAGCATGGTCAGACTTCATGAACTGCGTGACAATGTGCAATGGACGACTAGGTCAGGAAGCATGCAGACTTCTTAGATCAGAGTTCAAAGTTGCTGTTGAAGACAATTTGGTTTAATAAAAAAAGAAAAAATGATCCATATGTTCTATGAATTTATAACACTTGAACAACACTTTTTAATAATAATTATATAAAATAAGGAAGCTTATTCAATCTAGAATTGAACACTTTGATTTTTATAAATGTACGAGTACAAATACGACAAAACACATCCAAAAACCATGAGGCATGAACGTTTACCAAAATATCGTAAACTCTGACCTTTTATCACGTGACCAATGTCTTAACCTTAGAAGCCATTAAATCGTTTGCTGTCTAACTGCTAGACATTTCCCTCCATTTTCACTTTTATCCTCCTTGTCTGAAAATTTGATTATCAAAACCTGCATTGTCATTTTCCATATACACCATGGCTTCAATTTTTTAATTGAAATATATAATTTGCATTTAATTGATCATTTATTCAAGCAATCAAAACCATCCATTAGTTCTTGAATGCCCTTCTTCTTCACCTCTTCTGAATTCACCTAGGTAAAAGTCTTAGAATTCTGTCTTCCAAAAGCATTTAAAGGGATACCACTCTCAATATAAAATCTGGACATGGTCAGACTTCATTAACTTGAGGAATCTTGTGGTATGTCGCTTGACAATGTGCAATGGACGACTAGGTCAGGAAGCATGCAGACTTCTTAGATTAGAGTTTAAAGATGCTGTTGAAGATAATTTGTTTAATAAAAGATGAAAGAAAGATCCATATGTGCTATCTCAAGAATTGAAGATTGCCTACGAGGCTGGCAAAGGGATGAATAAACTGGTACCAGTTTTGTTCACTGTAGAAACATTGGCAGCAACTATTTTATTAGATGATGATGACCTTAGGCATTAAGTTGAAGTTTTATCTAATTACATGTATGTCTTTGAAAACACTCATAATTCCTTGAAATATGTAACGGCTGCTTTCTTTGCTGCTGGTTTCATAGCCTTAGGCTTGGCTGCCTTTTTCTCTCCAGCTGGTTTCTTTGCAGCTGGCTTCCATTAGTTCTTGAATGCTCTTCTTCTTCACCTCTTCTTTATGCTCCTTGTAAAAGTCTTGGAATTCTGTCTTCTCAAAGCGTTTAAAGGGATACCACTCTCAATATAAAATCTTAGCATGGTCAGACTTCATGAACTGCGTGACAATGTGCAATGGACGACTAGGTCAGGAAGCATGCAGACTTCTTAGATCAGAGTTCAAAGTTGCTGTTGAAGACAATTTGGTTTAATAAAAAAAGAAAAAATGATCCATATGTTCTATGAATTTATAACACTTGAACAACACTTTTTAATAATAATTATATAAAATAAGGAAGCTTATTCAATCTAGAATTGAACACTTTGATTTTTATAAATGTACGAGTACAAATACGACAAAACACATCCAAAAACCATGAGGCATGAA
>NW_027468054.1:0-69628 GCF_965363235.1 Mytilus galloprovincialis
TCCACATAGTCACCAAATTTTGAATTGTTTAGTGAAAGAACATCATCTATATAGCGGAAAGTAGAGTTAAAGGATATTGCTAACTTCTTATCTTTCTTCCTTAAAATGTCCAAACACTCGAGTGTCACATTTTATAATTGTTCCTGCATATAATGAGTTTAACCTAACACTAAGAATATATTAACAAACATTGTTTCCTTTCATTCTAATACCACTCTTTTTAATACATAATAAATTGAAGTTTGCATTCAACAACCGTTATAATGCAATTTTGAATATAATTCATTTAATTATTTTGCAAGATGCGAATGTCTTTTCATTTAAAAGATAAAAGGCAATCTACGCTTGCTTCTCTTAGTTTCAACACAGTACAGTTATTGTAGAAATATATACTTAATAACAATGCAAACGTTTTGTCTAATAAAGACGGATATATTATACTAAATAATTGGATGAAGTAGATATTGGCTTTTAACATGTTTAATGCCAGCAGAGTGCAGTGTTTCTATTGTTTGTGTGTGACATAATATTTGTTTTCTTATTTGATATTCTTTGTTTTGTTTTTACTTTTACTTTCATTAGAATCTACAGGGTGTAAGTACTAACTGAAATAACTAGAAAAATAAAGCATTCATAAGTGGGCATTTTCAATGAGTGTATCTGTATTTTTTTGTAGACGAAACATGCGTCTGGTGTTAATACAAAATAAAGTCCAGGTATCTATGATGAGTTTATATATAATCAAAAAGTAAGATTTGCGATCACCGGCAACCACACGATGATTACATTTTTTTATTATACAATGAGTTCGAAAAGGGATAAATTTCCATAGAATTAGAGAAACATGATAAGTTGAAAAAAAACCAGACAATAACATCTTCAAAATGATTCACAGAGAGCAAAACTGATCAACACGAAGTCAAGAAGCATGCAGGCTCAATCTCATCTGCTTTGAACGAATCACCACATCCTTCTCCAATAAAAAGTAAAATAACAAAAAAAAAGTACTTAAAAGAAAACTCAAATTAGAATGTCCCTTATCAAATGGCACGATAATTTGAACATATCCATTGTCGACTATAAGCGCACCAATTTTCAAACGGTCAACTTAATCATAATGACATACGTATACCTTTTGATGGAATAACTTCAGTTTTACCAATACGAAATCTTGATTTAATGGCTTTCTATCAGGAAAATAATGATATAATTTCTAAGAATATGAATATGCAAACGTTGCTGCAATGTTGTTACATAGAAGTGCACAATTGGAAAAAAACTTAAATCGTCTCTTTTGGTTTTTTTAATTTTTTTTTCAATCGACCCTTATTGTCAATTTCGAGGTTTAAGTCAATGTATGGAACTGAATTAATTGTATTTGTGGTATTCATTATTAAAAGCGAGGTGAAAGATATCAGAAGGGCATTCAAACTCATCAGTCAAAAATAAAACTAACAACGCCATAGCTAAAAAAGAAAAAGACATACAATAGAACACAAAACACAACACAGAAAACTAAAAAGTTGGCAAAACGAACCCCGGCCACAATCAAATATCATGTTCTCCAGAAGGGTACGTAGACTTTGATCCACATACGGCACCCGTCGTGTTGCTCATGTTAGAACAAACTCAGTAATAAGTCTTACTCGATTGGATATATGCCTTTAACATAGTATCCAAACTTTTTGATTATTTCATAGTGAGATGACATCATCTGTATAGCGGAACTTGAAGCTTAAACTCTTAAAAGGATTTCAAATTCAAATATTTTCTAGTCCTACGGCCTTCACGAACAT
This sequence comes from Mytilus galloprovincialis, assembly GCF_965363235.1. Taxonomy (NCBI): domain Eukaryota; kingdom Metazoa; phylum Mollusca; class Bivalvia; order Mytilida; family Mytilidae; genus Mytilus; species Mytilus galloprovincialis. Next base: position 1,797 of record NW_027468054.1, read on the forward strand.
TTTGAGGGATATTCCAAGGTTAAGGGCCTTCACTTTTAAACCAAAGTCCTTCTTTACTCCATATGGTTTGCATTAAACTTAAGGCCAATTCAGTTATAGTTTTACAAGAAGTTATAAACAATGAATAAAATTGAGAATGGAAATGGGGAATGTGTCAACAACCCGACCAAATAAAAAACAACAGCAGAAGGTCACCAACAGGTCTTTAATGTAGCGAGAAATTCCCGGAGGCGTCCTTCAGCTGGCCCCTAAACAAATATATACTAGTCCAGTGATAATGAACGCCATACTAATGTTCAAATTGTACACAAGTAACTAAAATTAAAATAATACAAGACTAACAAAGGCCAGAGGCTCCTGACTTGGGACAGGCGCAAAAATGCGGCGGGGTTAAACATGTTTGTGAGATCTCAACCCTCCCGCTATACCTCTAACCAATGTAGAAAAGTAAACGCATAACAATATGCACATTAAAATTCCGTTCAAGAGAAGTCCGAGTCTGATGTCATAAGATGTACCCAACGAAAATAAACGAAATGACAATAATACATAAATAGCAACAGACTACTAGCAGTTAGCTGACATACCAGCTCCAGACTCCAATTAAACTGACTGAAAGATTATGATTTCATCATATGAACATCAGGCACAATCCTTCCCGTTAGGGGTTTAGTATCATACCATCATAACATATATGAGAAGAACATAACCTGTGTCATGCCAACAACTGTTTTTAGAATAAATGTGTTTAGTTCCGATGCAAAGACCTTATCAGTGACTAAATATTAACGCCAAAATATGCAATCTTTAATGACTTGACAACAGTATCGTAATGATATCCCTTCTTAATAAGTCAATTCAAAGGTTTTATAAGTTTCTGAGGTGAATACTGATACCTTTGTGCTTTATAAAGAATATTTCCATAAAAAATTGGATGTGAAATACCTGAACGTATTAGAAGTCTGCATGTTGAGCTATATTTACGAATGATGTCTTTATACCGATGATAAAATTTAGTAAATGTTTTGATTAGTTTGTGATATCGAAAACCCTGGTGTAATAATTTTTCAGTAATACATAAATTTCTCTCGTTAAAATCAAAAACATTGTTACATACACGAGCGAATCGTACAAGTTGAGATATATAAACACCGTAAGATGGTGACAAGGAAACGTCACCTTCTAAAAACGGATAATTAACGATAGGAAATGAAAAATCATCCCTTTTATCAAAAATTTTAGTAGTCAGCTTTCCGTTAGTGATATAGATATCAAGATCGAGAAAAGGGCAGTGGTCATTGTAAGTATTAGCTTTATTTAAAGTAAATTCAACAGAATAAATTTCATTAATATACATACTGAAGTCGTCATTATTGAGAGCCAAAATATCATCCAAATATCTAAAAGTATTATTAAATTTGTTTATCAGATGTTGTTTCGATGGGTCTTTGCTTATTTTTGTCATAAATTGTATCTCATAACAATACCAAAATAGGTCCGTCATAAGTGGTGCAAGTATGTTTTTGGGATTAACTTATATTTTCTGACAAAAAGCAAACATTACAAACTTTCGTCGTATTGTGGTATGATTTCGTTGACAAATGCCCTAATATCTTTTGTTCATATATAACATTTTACGGCATTTCTCTTGATGTTTATCTTATAAAAACAAATTCCAAACACCGATAATCGATTATTTAAAAACGACTTGATAAGAAATAAGTGCAAAACAGTACTTTCTCTTGCGTAAGATTGATACGTCTGAGTACAGTAATATGTCTATTGCACTAAATTGAAAATAACCGGATGAGTGATAGTTTTCTGCCTAATGTCCTGTGGCAAATATTTCATACATGCTCAGGACGAAAACAAATTAACTTAATAATTATATAGTTGTTGGAATAATGGATCGACCCGAATAAAGGGTTGGAAATTTTGGAATGCAACTCGAAAAATGAGGGTATAAGGATAGGGATAGAAGTTTGTCATTGCAACAGGCCACCTACAGGCTCTTCGTAGAGTTATATCATTGACTCTTCGTTATAGAGATCGTGGTACTCTCTTAACACGAAGCCATGGACTGAACATCCTCATTCTGACCATCGTGACTGCATTCTGCAAAGTCAAACTATTCCCAATGAAGGTTTTACTGCCGGTCAGAGGTTGACCAAATGATGACCAGTCAACCATTCGGGTAAAATATCTAGTAACAGAGAAATTATAACTATTATTTGTCTTGATTTTTTTTGGTCTACTAAGTTAAAAATATTATTCTTTTTTTATTTATTAATTAATCATCTTAGCAACATAACTGCTAAATTATATGGAGGACACGAATGCCCGCGCTCTAGTTTTGCAATTTTCTAATTTAGAAAGGGGCAAACCTTTAAAACGGTAAATGACTTTCTGTCCAAATTAAAACTGTGTTTGCGTGTTGTAGTTCTAATCATTGTGTATGCATTTCGTAAAATTTGGATGAGACAAACTAACTTAGAATGCGGAAACTGAGAAATTTGCAGTTTTACAAGTTAAAATGGAACATAAGTTTAGAACGGTAAATGACTCACTGCCAAAATTCAAACTCTGTCTGTGTGTTGTGGTTTTAGCATTTGAATGAGTTTCATAAAGTTTTGATGAGGAACCTTTAGTAAGACTGCAGCAACGAAAATGGGACAGCCGGCAGAAAGAAAGACGGATGGACGAAAAGATTGCAGGACGGTCAAGTGGTCCGAGACCACAATTGTCGTCCCTTGATTTTCGTTGTTCACGAATATAGTCCCTATTGTTAACAGTGGGTTACTTGCCAATAATTTTTATACCCCTTCCAAATTTATTTCTCCATGTTTAATGCCTCAAATTGTAAGTAGTGGGGTGAAATTACACTGTAAAAAAATTTGGGTCCAGAATTTTACAGGAAAGTAGTGATTTGGTCCAGCTGAAAAAGGTTAAAAATTAGCACTTCGGAAGCTGTCAAAAGATTTCAAGACACCCTAAACACAAAATTGTCCATATTTTGAGTTAGAGGCGATGAAGTTTTCTATAATTTTGATATAACTTGTCCCAAAAGTAGTACAACACACTGTAAAAATTTCATTGAGAAAGCGCAGGTGGGATTTTTTTAATTTTCATTTATGTTCTAAAAGAAATGCACTACGAATTAATTGTGTTCTCGGACCTAAGAGGTGAAGTCTGTAAATATAGAATCTGTACTTTGGCAACTTCCCTAAATGATTTGGTGGTGTCAATTTGTCAAATAGCATGAAACTAAGGGATTTAAACTTTTATTTTATAGAAGTTCTGCAAAAATGACCAATTTTAGCATTTTATGGTCAAAATAGGCATTTTAAGGCTTTTTCAATATTGATGCAAACATGGCATCCTGACTTTCTATCTGACAGGTTTTCATGTGTCAATACTTGTGTTTCTATGCCTTTATCTTGTTCTTTTACTTGTTTATGAACTCAGAATCTACAGAAAAGAAGATTATCTCAGACAATATGTACAAAATGTGTTGTATAAATGACCCTTGTCTAACGCCCTGTTTGGATGAAGTCAAAAGTGGGGTTCTTGGTACATAAAATTTGAAGTCCACAATCAAGATCTCACTAAATTTGTATCAAAAGCACTTTACAATGTCTATTGTACCTGTTCCATCTCACATAATATCTTTCTTTTCTTCTGTAGGATAGCAAGTGGTTTAAATATAAGCCTGTTGAGACTAAAATTGCATTCAAGTTTTTCATTAAAAAGGCAAAATTCTTTGTATCAGACCATACTGTCTGTAAGAAAAGTGAATTGCAAGAGCCTTTTTGTGCTCAGATTTGTTGTATCATGTCACATGTGTATAGAAATGATAAAAAAGACACAATTTTTTATTTCTTATAGCCTCAATATGCATTTTTTAATGTAAATATGTGGCACGGCTTAAATTGACCCTTATTTTTTTCCAGTCTTACTTGGCTTAAGACCCTCTAAACTAATATCATGTGTTATTTGTGACTTTTCTTTCCATTTAAAGTACATTCAATACATATGTAAGGATTATTTATAACCAAAAAGCTTCACAAATTTAAAATTGCTGGAAAAAATTACATCTTCATGTAAGGCCCCCTTTCATTGAAAAACCTTAATTTTTAGGCCCAGGCTGATATAAATTTGACTTTTGAATAATTATGCTAAGTCTGATAAATCAAATGAGTACTCTATTGCTTTAAGTACATAATAAATGATATATTAGAGCATTTAAAAAGTATTTTTTGGCAATATTTTAATTTTCAAAGCCCAAAATGTTGATAGTTGAAATTATTCAATTTTAACGTCAAAATTTAACACGCAAAGATGAGTATAGAATTTAACATATTGTCTGTAATATATATCCTATTGTTATGAAACTTTGCAAGCAGTGTTATAATTTATTAAGCTTTGGTCATACCAAGTTTTTTTAAGATTTGTCAACTCTTTCTATCCTATTAGGTCCGAGACCACAATTGTCGTCCCTTGATTTTCGTTGTTCACGAATATAGTCCCTATTGTTAACAGTGGGTTACTTGCCAATAATTTTTATACCCCTTCCAAATTTATTTCTCCATGTTTAATGCCTCAAATTGTAAGTAGTGGGGTGAAATTACACTGTAAAAAAATTTGGGTCCAGAATTTTACAGGAAAGTAGTGATTTGGTCCAGCTGAAAAAGGTTAAAAATTAGCACTTCGGAAGCTGTCAAAAGATTTCAAGACACCCTAAACACAAAATTGTCCATATTTTGAGTTAGAGGCGATGAAGTTTTCTATAATTTTGATATAACTTGTCCCAAAAGTAGTACAACACACTGTAAAAATTTCATTGAGAAAGCGCAGGTGGGATTTTTTTAATTTTCATTTATGTTCTAAAAGAAATGCACTACGAATTAATTGTGTTCTCGGACCTAAGAGGTGAAGTCTGTAAATATAGAATCTGTACTTTGGCAACTTCCCTAAATGATTTGGTGGTGTCAATTTGTCAAATAGCATGAAACTAAGGGATTTAAACTTTTATTTTATAGAAGTTCTGCAAAAATGACCAATTTTAGCATTTTATGGTCAAAATAGGCATTTTAAGGCTTTTTCAATATTGATGCAAACATGGCATCCTGACTTTCTATCTGACAGGTTTTCATGTGTCAATACTTGTGTTTCTATGCCTTTATCTTGTTCTTTTACTTGTTTATGAACTCAGAATCTACAGAAAAGAAGATTATCTCAGACAATATGTACAAAATGTGTTGTATAAATGACCCTTGTCTAACGCCCTGTTTGGATGAAGTCAAAAGTGGGGTTCTTGGTACATAAAATTTGAAGTCCACAATCAAGATCTCACTAAATTTGTATCAAAAGCACTTTACAATGTCTATTGTACCTGTTCCATCTCACATAATATCTTTCTTTTCTTCTGTAGGATAGCAAGTGGTTTAAATATAAGCCTGTTGAGACTAAAATTGCATTCAAGTTTTTCATTAAAAAGGCAAAATTCTTTGTATCAGACCATACTGTCTGTAAGAAAAGTGAATTGCAAGAGCCTTTTTGTGCTCAGATTTGTTGTATCATGTCACATGTGTATAGAAATGATAAAAAAGACACAATTTTTTATTTCTTATAGCCTCAATATGCATTTTTTAATGTAAATATGTGGCACGGCTTAAATTGACCCTTATTTTTTTCCAGTCTTACTTGGCTTAAGACCCTCTAAACTAATATCATGTGTTATTTGTGACTTTTCTTTCCATTTAAAGTACATTCAATACATATGTAAGGATTATTTATAACCAAAAAGCTTCACAAATTTAAAATTGCTGGAAAAAATTACATCTTCATGTAAGGCCCCCTTTCATTGAAAAACCTTAATTTTTAGGCCCAGGCTGATATAAATTTGACTTTTGAATAATTATGCTAAGTCTGATAAATCAAATGAGTACTCTATTGCTTTAAGTACATAATAAATGATATATTAGAGCATTTAAAAAGTATTTTTTGGCAATATTTTAATTTTCAAAGCCCAAAATGTTGATAGTTGAAATTATTCAATTTTAACGTCAAAATTTAACACGCAAAGATGAGTATAGAATTTAACATATTGTCTGTAATATATATCCTATTGTTATGAAACTTTGCAAGCAGTGTTATAATTTATTAAGCTTTGGTCATACCAAGTTTTTTTAAGATTTGTCAACTCTTTCTATCCTATTAGGTCCGAGACCACAATTGTCGTCCCTTGATTTTCGTTGTTCACGAATATAGTCCCTATTGTTAACAGTGGGTTACTTGCCAATAATTTTTATACCCCTTCCAAATTTATTTCTCCATGTTTAATGCCTCAAATTGTAAGTAGTGGGGTGAAATTACACTGTAAAAAAATTTGGGTCCAGAATTTTACAGGAAAGTAGTGATTTGGTCCAGCTGAAAAAGGTTAAAAATTAGCACTTCGGAAGCTGTCAAAAGATTTCAAGACACCCTAAACACAAAATTGTCCATATTTTGAGTTAGAGGCGATGAAGTTTTCTATAATTTTGATATAACTTGTCCCAAAAGTAGTACAACACACTGTAAAAATTTCATTGAGAAAGCGCAGGTGGGATTTTTTTAATTTTCATTTATGTTCTAAAAGAAATGCACTACGAATTAATTGTGTTCTCGGACCTAAGAGGTGAAGTCTGTAAATATAGAATCTGTACTTTGGCAACTTCCCTAAATGATTTGGTGGTGTCAATTTGTCAAATAGCATGAAACTAAGGGATTTAAACTTTTATTTTATAGAAGTTCTGCAAAAATGACCAATTTTAGCATTTTATGGTCAAAATAGGCATTTTAAGGCTTTTTCAATATTGATGCAAACATGGCATCCTGACTTTCTATCTGACAGGTTTTCATGTGTCAATACTTGTGTTTCTATGCCTTTATCTTGTTCTTTTACTTGTTTATGAACTCAGAATCTACAGAAAAGAAGATTATCTCAGACAATATGTACAAAATGTGTTGTATAAATGACCCTTGTCTAACGCCCTGTTTGGATGAAGTCAAAAGTGGGGTTCTTGGTACATAAAATTTGAAGTCCACAATCAAGATCTCACTAAATTTGTATCAAAAGCACTTTACAATGTCTATTGTACCTGTTCCATCTCACATAATATCTTTCTTTTCTTCTGTAGGATAGCAAGTGGTTTAAATATAAGCCTGTTGAGACTAAAATTGCATTCAAGTTTTTCATTAAAAAGGCAAAATTCTTTGTATCAGACCATACTGTCTGTAAGAAAAGTGAATTGCAAGAGCCTTTTTGTGCTCAGATTTGTTGTATCATGTCACATGTGTATAGAAATGATAAAAAAGACACAATTTTTTATTTCTTATAGCCTCAATATGCATTTTTTAATGTAAATATGTGGCACGGCTTAAATTGACCCTTATTTTTTTCCAGTCTTACTTGGCTTAAGACCCTCTAAACTAATATCATGTGTTATTTGTGACTTTTCTTTCCATTTAAAGTACATTCAATACATATGTAAGGATTATTTATAACCAAAAAGCTTCACAAATTTAAAATTGCTGGAAAAAATTACATCTTCATGTAAGGCCCCCTTTCATTGAAAAACCTTAATTTTTAGGCCCAGGCTGATATAAATTTGACTTTTGAATAATTATGCTAAGTCTGATAAATCAAATGAGTACTCTATTGCTTTAAGTACATAATAAATGATATATTAGAGCATTTAAAAAGTATTTTTTGGCAATATTTTAATTTTCAAAGCCCAAAATGTTGATAGTTGAAATTATTCAATTTTAACGTCAAAATTTAACACGCAAAGATGAGTATAGAATTTAACATATTGTCTGTAATATATATCCTATTGTTATGAAACTTTGCAAGCAGTGTTATAATTTATTAAGCTTTGGTCATACCAAGTTTTTTTAAGATTTGTCAACTCTTTCTATCCTAAGAGGTGAAGTCTGTAAATATAGAATCTGTACTTTGGCAACTTCCCTAAATGATTTGGTGGTGTCAATTTGTCAAATAGCATGAAACTAAGGGATTTAAACTTTTATTTTATAGAAGTTCTGCAAAAATGACCAATTTTAGCATTTTATGGTCAAAATAGGCATTTTAAGGCTTTTTCAATATTGATGCAAACATGGCATCCTGACTTTCTATCTGACAGGTTTTCATGTGTCAATACTTGTGTTTCTATGCCTTTATCTTGTTCTTTTACTTGTTTATGAACTCAGAATCTACAGAAAAGAAGATTATCTCAGACAATATGTACAAAATGTGTTGTATAAATGACCCTTGTCTAACGCCCTGTTTGGATGAAGTCAAAAGTGGGGTTCTTGGTACATAAAATTTGAAGTCCACAATCAAGATCTCACTAAATTTGTATCAAAAGCACTTTACAATGTCTATTGTACCTGTTCCATCTCACATAATATCTTTCTTTTCTTCTGTAGGATAGCAAGTGGTTTAAATATAAGCCTGTTGAGACTAAAATTGCATTCAAGTTTTTCATTAAAAAGGCAAAATTCTTTGTATCAGACCATACTGTCTGTAAGAAAAGTGAATTGCAAGAGCCTTTTTGTGCTCAGATTTGTTGTATCATGTCACATGTGTATAGAAATGATAAAAAAGACACAATTTTTTATTTCTTATAGCCTCAATATGCATTTTTTAATGTAAATATGTGGCACGGCTTAAATTGACCCTTATTTTTTTCCAGTCTTACTTGGCTTAAGACCCTCTAAACTAATATCATGTGTTATTTGTGACTTTTCTTTCCATTTAAAGTACATTCAATACATATGTAAGGATTATTTATAACCAAAAAGCTTCACAAATTTAAAATTGCTGGAAAAAATTACATCTTCATGTAAGGCCCCCTTTCATTGAAAAACCTTAATTTTTAGGCCCAGGCTGATATAAATTTGACTTTTGAATAATTATGCTAAGTCTGATAAATCAAATGAGTACTCTATTGCTTTAAGTACATAATAAATGATATATTAGAGCATTTAAAAAGTATTTTTTGGCAATATTTTAATTTTCAAAGCCCAAAATGTTGATAGTTGAAATTATTCAATTTTAACGTCAAAATTTAACACGCAAAGATGAGTATAGAATTTAACATATTGTCTGTAATATATATCCTATTGTTATGAAACTTTGCAAGCAGTGTTATAATTTATTAAGCTTTGGTCATACCAAGTTTTTTTAAGATTTGTCAACTCTTTCTATCCTAAGAGGTGAAGTCTGTAAATATAGAATCTGTACTTTGGCAACTTCCCTAAATGATTTGGTGGTGTCAATTTGTCAAATAGCATGAAACTAAGGGATTTAAACTTTTATTTTATAGAAGTTCTGCAAAAATGACCAATTTTAGCATTTTATGGTCAAAATAGGCATTTTAAGGCTTTTTCAATATTGATGCAAACATGGCATCCTGACTTTCTATCTGACAGGTTTTCATGTGTCAATACTTGTGTTTCTATGCCTTTATCTTGTTCTTTTACTTGTTTATGAACTCAGAATCTACAGAAAAGAAGATTATCTCAGACAATATGTACAAAATGTGTTGTATAAATGACCCTTGTCTAACGCCCTGTTTGGATGAAGTCAAAAGTGGGGTTCTTGGTACATAAAATTTGAAGTCCACAATCAAGATCTCACTAAATTTGTATCAAAAGCACTTTACAATGTCTATTGTACCTGTTCCATCTCACATAATATCTTTCTTTTCTTCTGTAGGATAGCAAGTGGTTTAAATATAAGCCTGTTGAGACTAAAATTGCATTCAAGTTTTTCATTAAAAAGGCAAAATTCTTTGTATCAGACCATACTGTCTGTAAGAAAAGTGAATTGCAAGAGCCTTTTTGTGCTCAGATTTGTTGTATCATGTCACATGTGTATAGAAATGATAAAAAAGACACAATTTTTTATTTCTTATAGCCTCAATATGCATTTTTTAATGTAAATATGTGGCACGGCTTAAATTGACCCTTATTTTTTTCCAGTCTTACTTGGCTTAAGACCCTCTAAACTAATATCATGTGTTATTTGTGACTTTTCTTTCCATTTAAAGTACATTCAATACATATGTAAGGATTATTTATAACCAAAAAGCTTCACAAATTTAAAATTGCTGGAAAAAATTACATCTTCATGTAAGGCCCCCTTTCATTGAAAAACCTTAATTTTTAGGCCCAGGCTGATATAAATTTGACTTTTGAATAATTATGCTAAGTCTGATAAATCAAATGAGTACTCTATTGCTTTAAGTACATAATAAATGATATATTAGAGCATTTAAAAAGTATTTTTTGGCAATATTTTAATTTTCAAAGCCCAAAATGTTGATAGTTGAAATTATTCAATTTTAACGTCAAAATTTAACACGCAAAGATGAGTATAGAATTTAACATATTGTCTGTAATATATATCCTATTGTTATGAAACTTTGCAAGCAGTGTTATAATTTATTAAGCTTTGGTCATACCAAGTTTTTTTAAGATTTGTCAACTCTTTCTATCCTAAGAGGTGAAGTCTGTAAATATAGAATCTGTACTTTGGCAACTTCCCTAAATGATTTGGTGGTGTCAATTTGTCAAATAGCATGAAACTAAGGGATTTAAACTTTTATTTTATAGAAGTTCTGCAAAAATGACCAATTTTAGCATTTTATGGTCAAAATAGGCATTTTAAGGCTTTTTCAATATTGATGCAAACATGGCATCCTGACTTTCTATCTGACAGGTTTTCATGTGTCAATACTTGTGTTTCTATGCCTTTATCTTGTTCTTTTACTTGTTTATGAACTCAGAATCTACAGAAAAGAAGATTATCTCAGACAATATGTACAAAATGTGTTGTATAAATGACCCTTGTCTAACGCCCTGTTTGGATGAAGTCAAAAGTGGGGTTCTTGGTACATAAAATTTGAAGTCCACAATCAAGATCTCACTAAATTTGTATCAAAAGCACTTTACAATGTCTATTGTACCTGTTCCATCTCACATAATATCTTTCTTTTCTTCTGTAGGATAGCAAGTGGTTTAAATATAAGCCTGTTGAGACTAAAATTGCATTCAAGTTTTTCATTAAAAAGGCAAAATTCTTTGTATCAGACCATACTGTCTGTAAGAAAAGTGAATTGCAAGAGCCTTTTTGTGCTCAGATTTGTTGTATCATGTCACATGTGTATAGAAATGATAAAAAAGACACAATTTTTTATTTCTTATAGCCTCAATATGCATTTTTTAATGTAAATATGTGGCACGGCTTAAATTGACCCTTATTTTTTTCCAGTCTTACTTGGCTTAAGACCCTCTAAACTAATATCATGTGTTATTTGTGACTTTTCTTTCCATTTAAAGTACATTCAATACATATGTAAGGATTATTTATAACCAAAAAGCTTCACAAATTTAAAATTGCTGGAAAAAATTACATCTTCATGTAAGGCCCCCTTTCATTGAAAAACCTTAATTTTTAGGCCCAGGCTGATATAAATTTGACTTTTGAATAATTATGCTAAGTCTGATAAATCAAATGAGTACTCTATTGCTTTAAGTACATAATAAATGATATATTAGAGCATTTAAAAAGTATTTTTTGGCAATATTTTAATTTTCAAAGCCCAAAATGTTGATAGTTGAAATTATTCAATTTTAACGTCAAAATTTAACACGCAAAGATGAGTATAGAATTTAACATATTGTCTGTAATATATATCCTATTGTTATGAAACTTTGCAAGCAGTGTTATAATTTATTAAGCTTTGGTCATACCAAGTTTTTTTAAGATTTGTCAACTCTTTCTATCCTAAGAGGTGAAGTCTGTAAATATAGAATCTGTACTTTGGCAACTTCCCTAAATGATTTGGTGGTGTCAATTTGTCAAATAGCATGAAACTAAGGGATTTAAACTTTTATTTTATAGAAGTTCTGCAAAAATGACCAATTTTAGCATTTTATGGTCAAAATAGGCATTTTAAGGCTTTTTCAATATTGATGCAAACATGGCATCCTGACTTTCTATCTGACAGGTTTTCATGTGTCAATACTTGTGTTTCTATGCCTTTATCTTGTTCTTTTACTTGTTTATGAACTCAGAATCTACAGAAAAGAAGATTATCTCAGACAATATGTACAAAATGTGTTGTATAAATGACCCTTGTCTAACGCCCTGTTTGGATGAAGTCAAAAGTGGGGTTCTTGGTACATAAAATTTGAAGTCCACAATCAAGATCTCACTAAATTTGTATCAAAAGCACTTTACAATGTCTATTGTACCTGTTCCATCTCACATAATATCTTTCTTTTCTTCTGTAGGATAGCAAGTGGTTTAAATATAAGCCTGTTGAGACTAAAATTGCATTCAAGTTTTTCATTAAAAAGGCAAAATTCTTTGTATCAGACCATACTGTCTGTAAGAAAAGTGAATTGCAAGAGCCTTTTTGTGCTCAGATTTGTTGTATCATGTCACATGTGTATAGAAATGATAAAAAAGACACAATTTTTTATTTCTTATAGCCTCAATATGCATTTTTTAATGTAAATATGTGGCACGGCTTAAATTGACCCTTATTTTTTTCCAGTCTTACTTGGCTTAAGACCCTCTAAACTAATATCATGTGTTATTTGTGACTTTTCTTTCCATTTAAAGTACATTCAATACATATGTAAGGATTATTTATAACCAAAAAGCTTCACAAATTTAAAATTGCTGGAAAAAATTACATCTTCATGTAAGGCCCCCTTTCATTGAAAAACCTTAATTTTTAGGCCCAGGCTGATATAAATTTGACTTTTGAATAATTATGCTAAGTCTGATAAATCAAATGAGTACTCTATTGCTTTAAGTACATAATAAATGATATATTAGAGCATTTAAAAAGTATTTTTTGGCAATATTTTAATTTTCAAAGCCCAAAATGTTGATAGTTGAAATTATTCAATTTTAACGTCAAAATTTAACACGCAAAGATGAGTATAGAATTTAACATATTGTCTGTAATATATATCCTATTGTTATGAAACTTTGCAAGCAGTGTTATAATTTATTAAGCTTTGGTCATACCAAGTTTTTTTAAGATTTGTCAACTCTTTCTATCCTAAGAGGTGAAGTCTGTAAATATAGAATCTGTACTTTGGCAACTTCCCTAAATGATTTGGTGGTGTCAATTTGTCAAATAGCATGAAACTAAGGGATTTAAACTTTTATTTTATAGAAGTTCTGCAAAAATGACCAATTTTAGCATTTTATGGTCAAAATAGGCATTTTAAGGCTTTTTCAATATTGATGCAAACATGGCATCCTGACTTTCTATCTGACAGGTTTTCATGTGTCAATACTTGTGTTTCTATGCCTTTATCTTGTTCTTTTACTTGTTTATGAACTCAGAATCTACAGAAAAGAAGATTATCTCAGACAATATGTACAAAATGTGTTGTATAAATGACCCTTGTCTAACGCCCTGTTTGGATGAAGTCAAAAGTGGGGTTCTTGGTACATAAAATTTGAAGTCCACAATCAAGATCTCACTAAATTTGTATCAAAAGCACTTTACAATGTCTATTGTACCTGTTCCATCTCACATAATATCTTTCTTTTCTTCTGTAGGATAGCAAGTGGTTTAAATATAAGCCTGTTGAGACTAAAATTGCATTCAAGTTTTTCATTAAAAAGGCAAAATTCTTTGTATCAGACCATACTGTCTGTAAGAAAAGTGAATTGCAAGAGCCTTTTTGTGCTCAGATTTGTTGTATCATGTCACATGTGTATAGAAATGATAAAAAAGACACAATTTTTTATTTCTTATAGCCTCAATATGCATTTTTTAATGTAAATATGTGGCACGGCTTAAATTGACCCTTATTTTTTTCCAGTCTTACTTGGCTTAAGACCCTCTAAACTAATATCATGTGTTATTTGTGACTTTTCTTTCCATTTAAAGTACATTCAATACATATGTAAGGATTATTTATAACCAAAAAGCTTCACAAATTTAAAATTGCTGGAAAAAATTACATCTTCATGTAAGGCCCCCTTTCATTGAAAAACCTTAATTTTTAGGCCCAGGCTGATATAAATTTGACTTTTGAATAATTATGCTAAGTCTGATAAATCAAATGAGTACTCTATTGCTTTAAGTACATAATAAATGATATATTAGAGCATTTAAAAAGTATTTTTTGGCAATATTTTAATTTTCAAAGCCCAAAATGTTGATAGTTGAAATTATTCAATTTTAACGTCAAAATTTAACACGCAAAGATGAGTATAGAATTTAACATATTGTCTGTAATATATATCCTATTGTTATGAAACTTTGCAAGCAGTGTTATAATTTATTAAGCTTTGGTCATACCAAGTTTTTTTAAGATTTGTCAACTCTTTCTATCCTAAGAGGTGAAGTCTGTAAATATAGAATCTGTACTTTGGCAACTTCCCTAAATGATTTGGTGGTGTCAATTTGTCAAATAGCATGAAACTAAGGGATTTAAACTTTTATTTTATAGAAGTTCTGCAAAAATGACCAATTTTAGCATTTTATGGTCAAAATAGGCATTTTAAGGCTTTTTCAATATTGATGCAAACATGGCATCCTGACTTTCTATCTGACAGGTTTTCATGTGTCAATACTTGTGTTTCTATGCCTTTATCTTGTTCTTTTACTTGTTTATGAACTCAGAATCTACAGAAAAGAAGATTATCTCAGACAATATGTACAAAATGTGTTGTATAAATGACCCTTGTCTAACGCCCTGTTTGGATGAAGTCAAAAGTGGGGTTCTTGGTACATAAAATTTGAAGTCCACAATCAAGATCTCACTAAATTTGTATCAAAAGCACTTTACAATGTCTATTGTACCTGTTCCATCTCACATAATATCTTTCTTTTCTTCTGTAGGATAGCAAGTGGTTTAAATATAAGCCTGTTGAGACTAAAATTGCATTCAAGTTTTTCATTAAAAAGGCAAAATTCTTTGTATCAGACCATACTGTCTGTAAGAAAAGTGAATTGCAAGAGCCTTTTTGTGCTCAGATTTGTTGTATCATGTCACATGTGTATAGAAATGATAAAAAAGACACAATTTTTTATTTCTTATAGCCTCAATATGCATTTTTTAATGTAAATATGTGGCACGGCTTAAATTGACCCTTATTTTTTTCCAGTCTTACTTGGCTTAAGACCCTCTAAACTAATATCATGTGTTATTTGTGACTTTTCTTTCCATTTAAAGTACATTCAATACATATGTAAGGATTATTTATAACCAAAAAGCTTCACAAATTTAAAATTGCTGGAAAAAATTACATCTTCATGTAAGGCCCCCTTTCATTGAAAAACCTTAATTTTTAGGCCCAGGCTGATATAAATTTGACTTTTGAATAATTATGCTAAGTCTGATAAATCAAATGAGTACTCTATTGCTTTAAGTACATAATAAATGATATATTAGAGCATTTAAAAAGTATTTTTTGGCAATATTTTAATTTTCAAAGCCCAAAATGTTGATAGTTGAAATTATTCAATTTTAACGTCAAAATTTAACACGCAAAGATGAGTATAGAATTTAACATATTGTCTGTAATATATATCCTATTGTTATGAAACTTTGCAAGCAGTGTTATAATTTATTAAGCTTTGGTCATACCAAGTTTTTTTAAGATTTGTCAACTCTTTCTATCCTAAGAGGTGAAGTCTGTAAATATAGAATCTGTACTTTGGCAACTTCCCTAAATGATTTGGTGGTGTCAATTTGTCAAATAGCATGAAACTAAGGGATTTAAACTTTTATTTTATAGAAGTTCTGCAAAAATGACCAATTTTAGCATTTTATGGTCAAAATAGGCATTTTAAGGCTTTTTCAATATTGATGCAAACATGGCATCCTGACTTTCTATCTGACAGGTTTTCATGTGTCAATACTTGTGTTTCTATGCCTTTATCTTGTTCTTTTACTTGTTTATGAACTCAGAATCTACAGAAAAGAAGATTATCTCAGACAATATGTACAAAATGTGTTGTATAAATGACCCTTGTCTAACGCCCTGTTTGGATGAAGTCAAAAGTGGGGTTCTTGGTACATAAAATTTGAAGTCCACAATCAAGATCTCACTAAATTTGTATCAAAAGCACTTTACAATGTCTATTGTACCTGTTCCATCTCACATAATATCTTTCTTTTCTTCTGTAGGATAGCAAGTGGTTTAAATATAAGCCTGTTGAGACTAAAATTGCATTCAAGTTTTTCATTAAAAAGGCAAAATTCTTTGTATCAGACCATACTGTCTGTAAGAAAAGTGAATTGCAAGAGCCTTTTTGTGCTCAGATTTGTTGTATCATGTCACATGTGTATAGAAATGATAAAAAAGACACAATTTTTTATTTCTTATAGCCTCAATATGCATTTTTTAATGTAAATATGTGGCACGGCTTAAATTGACCCTTATTTTTTTCCAGTCTTACTTGGCTTAAGACCCTCTAAACTAATATCATGTGTTATTTGTGACTTTTCTTTCCATTTAAAGTACATTCAATACATATGTAAGGATTATTTATAACCAAAAAGCTTCACAAATTTAAAATTGCTGGAAAAAATTACATCTTCATGTAAGGCCCCCTTTCATTGAAAAACCTTAATTTTTAGGCCCAGGCTGATATAAATTTGACTTTTGAATAATTATGCTAAGTCTGATAAATCAAATGAGTACTCTATTGCTTTAAGTACATAATAAATGATATATTAGAGCATTTAAAAAGTATTTTTTGGCAATATTTTAATTTTCAAAGCCCAAAATGTTGATAGTTGAAATTATTCAATTTTAACGTCAAAATTTAACACGCAAAGATGAGTATAGAATTTAACATATTGTCTGTAATATATATCCTATTGTTATGAAACTTTGCAAGCAGTGTTATAATTTATTAAGCTTTGGTCATACCAAGTTTTTTTAAGATTTATCAACTCTTTCTATCCTATTAAGAGGTGAAGTCTGTAAATATAGAATCTGTACTTTGGCAACTTCCCTAAATGATTTGGTGGTGTCAATTTGTCAAATAGCATGAAACTAAGGGATTTAAACTTTTATTTTATAGAAGTTCTGCAAAAATGACCAATTTTAGCATTTTATGGTCAAAATAGGCATTTTAAGGCTTTTTCAATATTGATGCAAACATGGCATCCTGACTTTCTATCTGACAGGTTTTCATGTGTCAATACTTGTGTTTCTATGCCTTTATCTTGTTCTTTTACTTGTTTATGAACTCAGAATCTACAGAAAAGAAGATTATCTCAGACAATATGTACAAAATGTGTTGTATAAATGACCCTTGTCTAACGCCCTGTTTGGATGAAGTCAAAAGTGGGGTTCTTGGTACATAAAATTTGAAGTCCACAATCAAGATCTCACTAAATTTGTATCAAAAGCACTTTACAATGTCTATTGTACCTGTTCCATCTCACATAATATCTTTCTTTTCTTCTGTAGGATAGCAAGTGGTTTAAATATAAGCCTGTTGAGACTAAAATTGCATTCAAGTTTTTCATTAAAAAGGCAAAATTCTTTGTATCAGACCATACTGTCTGTAAGAAAAGTGAATTGCAAGAGCCTTTTTGTGCTCAGATTTGTTGTATCATGTCACATGTGTATAGAAATGATAAAAAAGACACAATTTTTTATTTCTTATAGCCTCAATATGCATTTTTTAATGTAAATATGTGGCACGGCTTAAATTGACCCTTATTTTTTTCCAGTCTTACTTGGCTTAAGACCCTCTAAACTAATATCATGTGTTATTTGTGACTTTTCTTTCCATTTAAAGTACATTCAATACATATGTAAGGATTATTTATAACCAAAAAGCTTCACAAATTTAAAATTGCTGGAAAAAATTACATCTTCATGTAAGGCCCCCTTTCATTGAAAAACCTTAATTTTTAGGCCCAGGCTGATATAAATTTGACTTTTGAATAATTATGCTAAGTCTGATAAATCAAATGAGTACTCTATTGCTTTAAGTACATAATAAATGATATATTAGAGCATTTAAAAAGTATTTTTTGGCAATATTTTAATTTTCAAAGCCCAAAATGTTGATAGTTGAAATTATTCAATTTTAACGTCAAAATTTAACACGCAAAGATGAGTATAGAATTTAACATATTGTCTGTAATATATATCCTATTGTTATGAAACTTTGCAAGCAGTGTTATAATTTATTAAGCTTTGTTCATACCAAGTTTTTTTAAGATTTGTCAACTCTTTCTATCCTAAGAGGTGAAGTCTGTAAATATAGAATCTGTACTTTGGCAACTTCCCTAAATGATTTGGTGGTGTCAATTTGTCAAATAGCATGAAACTAAGGGATTTAAACTTTTATTTTATAGAAGTTCTGCAAAAATGACCAATTTTAGCATTTTATGGTCAAAATAGGCATTTTAAGGCTTTTTCAATATTGATGCAAACATGGCATCCTGACTTTCTATCTGACAGGTTTTCATGTGTCAATACTTGTGTTTCTATGCCTTTATCTTGTTCTTTTACTTGTTTATGAACTCAGAATCTACAGAAAAGAAGATTATCTCAGACAATATGTACAAAATGTGTTGTATAAATGACCCTTGTCTAACGCCCTGTTTGGATGAAGTCAAAAGTGGGGTTCTTGGTACATAAAATTTGAAGTCCACAATCAAGATCTCACTAAATTTGTATCAAAAGCACTTTACAATGTCTATTGTACCTGTTCCATCTCACATAATATCTTTCTTTTCTTCTGTAGGATAGCAAGTGGTTTAAATATAAGCCTGTTGAGACTAAAATTGCATTCAAGTTTTTCATTAAAAAGGCAAAATTCTTTGTATCAGACCATACTGTCTGTAAGAAAAGTGAATTGCAAGAGCCTTTTTGTGCTCAGATTTGTTGTATCATGTCACATGTGTATAGAAATGATAAAAAAGACACAATTTTTTATTTCTTATAGCCTCAATATGCATTTTTTAATGTAAATATGTGGCACGGCTTAAATTGACCCTTATTTTTTTCCAGTCTTACTTGGCTTAAGACCCTCTAAACTAATATCATGTGTTATTTGTGACTTTTCTTTCCATTTAAAGTACATTCAATACATATGTAAGGATTATTTATAACCAAAAAGCTTCACAAATTTAAAATTGCTGGAAAAAATTACATCTTCATGTAAGGCCCCCTTTCATTGAAAAACCTTAATTTTTAGGCCCAGGCTGATATAAATTTGACTTTTGAATAATTATGCTAAGTCTGATAAATCAAATGAGTACTCTATTGCTTTAAGTACATAATAAATGATATATTAGAGCATTTAAAAAGTATTTTTTGGCAATATTTTAATTTTCAAAGCCCAAAATGTTGATAGTTGAAATTATTCAATTTTAACGTCAAAATTTAACACGCAAAGATGAGTATAGAATTTAACATATTGTCTGTAATATATATCCTATTGTTATGAAACTTTGCAAGCAGTGTTATAATTTATTAAGCTTTGGTCATACCAAGTTTTTTTAAGATTTGTCAACTCTTTCTATCCTATTAGGTCCGAGACCACAATTGTCGTCCCTTGATTTTCGTTGTTCACGAATATAGTCCCTATTGTTAACAGTGGGTTACTTGCCAATAATTTTTATACCCCTTCCAAATTTATTTCTCCATGTTTAATGCCTCAAATTGTAAGTAGTGGGGTGAAATTACACTGTAAAAAAATTTGGGTCCAGAATTTTACAGGAAAGTAGTGATTTGGTCCAGCTGAAAAAGGTTAAAAATTAGCACTTCGGAAGCTGTCAAAAGATTTCAAGACACCCTAAACACAAAATTGTCCATATTTTGAGTTAGAGGCGATGAAGTTTTCTATAATTTTGATATAACTTGTCCCAAAAGTAGTACAACACACTGTAAAAATTTCATTGAGAAAGCGCAGGTGGGATTTTTTTAATTTTCATTTATGTTCTAAAAGAAATGCACTACGAATTAATTGTGTTCTCGGACCTCTTTAAGAGGTGAAGTCTGTAAATATAGAATCTGTACTTTGGCAACTTCCCTAAATGATTTGGTGGTGTCAATTTGTCAAATAGCATGAAACTAAGGGATTTAAACTTTTATTTTATAGAAGTTCTGCAAAAATGACCAATTTTAGCATTTTATGGTCAAAATAGGCATTTTAAGGCTTTTTCAATATTGATGCAAACATGGCATCCTGACTTTCTATCTGACAGGTTTTCATGTGTCAATACTTGTGTTTCTATGCCTTTATCTTGTTCTTTTACTTGTTTATGAACTCAGAATCTACAGAAAAGAAGATTATCTCAGACAATATGTACAAAATGTGTTGTATAAATGACCCTTGTCTAACGCCCTGTTTGGATGAAGTCAAAAGTGGGGTTCTTGGTACATAAAATTTGAAGTCCACAATCAAGATCTCACTAAATTTGTATCAAAAGCACTTTACAATGTCTATTGTACCTGTTCCATCTCACATAATATCTTTCTTTTCTTCTGTAGGATAGCAAGTGGTTTAAATATAAGCCTGTTGAGACTAAAATTGCATTCAAGTTTTTCATTAAAAAGGCAAAATTCTTTGTATCAGACCATACTGTCTGTAAGAAAAGTGAATTGCAAGAGCCTTTTTGTGCTCAGATTTGTTGTATCATGTCACATGTGTATAGAAATGATAAAAAAGACACAATTTTTTATTTCTTATAGCCTCAATATGCATTTTTTAATGTAAATATGTGGCACGGCTTAAATTGACCCTTATTTTTTTCCAGTCTTACTTGGCTTAAGACCCTCTAAACTAATATCATGTGTTATTTGTGACTTTTCTTTCCATTTAAAGTACATTCAATACATATGTAAGGATTATTTATAACCAAAAAGCTTCACAAATTTAAAATTGCTGGAAAAAATTACATCTTCATGTAAGGCCCCCTTTCATTGAAAAACCTTAATTTTTAGGCCCAGGCTGATATAAATTTGACTTTTGAATAATTATGCTAAGTCTGATAAATCAAATGAGTACTCTATTGCTTTAAGTACATAATAAATGATATATTAGAGCATTTAAAAAGTATTTTTTGGCAATATTTTAATTTTCAAAGCCCAAAATGTTGATAGTTGAAATTATTCAATTTTAACGTCAAAATTTAACACGCAAAGATGAGTATAGAATTTAACATATTGTCTGTAATATATATCCTATTGTTATGAAACTTTGCAAGCAGTGTTATAATTTATTAAGCTTTGGTCATACCAAGTTTTTTTAAGATTTGTCAACTCTTTCTATCCTATTAGGTCCGAGACCACAATTGTCGTCCCTTGATTTTCGTTGTTCACGAATATAGTCCCTATTGTTAACAGTGGGTTACTTGCCAATAATTTTTATACCCCTTCCAAATTTATTTCTCCATGTTTAATGCCTCAAATTGTAAGTAGTGGGGTGAAATTACACTGTAAAAAAATTTGGGTCCAGAATTTTACAGGAAAGTAGTGATTTGGTCCAGCTGAAAAAGGTTAAAAATTAGCACTTCGGAAGCTGTCAAAAGATTTCAAGACACCCTAAACACAAAATTGTCCATATTTTGAGTTAGAGGCGATGAAGTTTTCTATAATTTTGATATAACTTGTCCCAAAAGTAGTACAACACACTGTAAAAATTTCATTGAGAAAGCGCAGGTGGGATTTTTTTAATTTTCATTTATGTTCTAAAAGAAATGCACTACGAATTAATTGTGTTCTCGGACCTAAGAGGTGAAGTCTGTAAATATAGAATCTGTACTTTGGCAACTTCCCTAAATGATTTGGTGGTGTCAATTTGTCAAATAGCATGAAACTAAGGGATTTAAACTTTTATTTTATAGAAGTTCTGCAAAAATGACCAATTTTAGCATTTTATGGTCAAAATAGGCATTTTAAGGCTTTTTCAATATTGATGCAAACATGGCATCCTGACTTTCTATCTGACAGGTTTTCATGTGTCAATACTTGTGTTTCTATGCCTTTATCTTGTTCTTTTACTTGTTTATGAACTCAGAATCTACAGAAAAGAAGATTATCTCAGACAATATGTACAAAATGTGTTGTATAAATGACCCTTGTCTAACGCCCTGTTTGGATGAAGTCAAAAGTGGGGTTCTTGGTACATAAAATTTGAAGTCCACAATCAAGATCTCACTAAATTTGTATCAAAAGCACTTTACAATGTCTATTGTACCTGTTCCATCTCACATAATATCTTTCTTTTCTTCTGTAGGATAGCAAGTGGTTTAAATATAAGCCTGTTGAGACTAAAATTGCATTCAAGTTTTTCATTAAAAAGGCAAAATTCTTTGTATCAGACCATACTGTCTGTAAGAAAAGTGAATTGCAAGAGCCTTTTTGTGCTCAGATTTGTTGTATCATGTCACATGTGTATAGAAATGATAAAAAAGACACAATTTTTTATTTCTTATAGCCTCAATATGCATTTTTTAATGTAAATATGTGGCACGGCTTAAATTGACCCTTATTTTTTTCCAGTCTTACTTGGCTTAAGACCCTCTAAACTAATATCATGTGTTATTTGTGACTTTTCTTTCCATTTAAAGTACATTCAATACATATGTAAGGATTATTTATAACCAAAAAGCTTCACAAATTTAAAATTGCTGGAAAAAATTACATCTTCATGTAAGGCCCCCTTTCATTGAAAAACCTTAATTTTTAGGCCCAGGCTGATATAAATTTGACTTTTGAATAATTATGCTAAGTCTGATAAATCAAATGAGTACTCTATTGCTTTAAGTACATAATAAATGATATATTAGAGCATTTAAAAAGTATTTTTTGGCAATATTTTAATTTTCAAAGCCCAAAATGTTGATAGTTGAAATTATTCAATTTTAACGTCAAAATTTAACACGCAAAGATGAGTATAGAATTTAACATATTGTCTGTAATATATATCCTATTGTTATGAAACTTTGCAAGCAGTGTTATAATTTATTAAGCTTTGGTCATACCAAGTTTTTTTAAGATTTGTCAACTCTTTCTATCCTATTAGGTCCGAGACCACAATTGTCGTCCCTTGATTTTCGTTGTTCACGAATATAGTCCCTATTGTTAACAGTGGGTTACTTGCCAATAATTTTTATACCCCTTCCAAATTTATTTCTCCATGTTTAATGCCTCAAATTGTAAGTAGTGGGGTGAAATTACACTGTAAAAAAATTTGGGTCCAGAATTTTACAGGAAAGTAGTGATTTGGTCCAGCTGAAAAAGGTTAAAAATTAGCACTTCGGAAGCTGTCAAAAGATTTCAAGACACCCTAAACACAAAATTGTCCATATTTTGAGTTAGAGGCGATGAAGTTTTCTATAATTTTGATATAACTTGTCCCAAAAGTAGTACAACACACTGTAAAAATTTCATTGAGAAAGCGCAGGTGGGATTTTTTTAATTTTCATTTATGTTCTAAAAGAAATGCACTACGAATTAATTGTGTTCTCGGACCTAAGAGGTGAAGTCTGTAAATATAGAATCTGTACTTTGGCAACTTCCCTAAATGATTTGGTGGTGTCAATTTGTCAAATAGCATGAAACTAAGGGATTTAAACTTTTATTTTATAGAAGTTCTGCAAAAATGACCAATTTTAGCATTTTATGGTCAAAATAGGCATTTTAAGGCTTTTTCAATATTGATGCAAACATGGCATCCTGACTTTCTATCTGACAGGTTTTCATGTGTCAATACTTGTGTTTCTATGCCTTTATCTTGTTCTTTTACTTGTTTATGAACTCAGAATCTACAGAAAAGAAGATTATCTCAGACAATATGTACAAAATGTGTTGTATAAATGACCCTTGTCTAACGCCCTGTTTGGATGAAGTCAAAAGTGGGGTTCTTGGTACATAAAATTTGAAGTCCACAATCAAGATCTCACTAAATTTGTATCAAAAGCACTTTACAATGTCTATTGTACCTGTTCCATCTCACATAATATCTTTCTTTTCTTCTGTAGGATAGCAAGTGGTTTAAATATAAGCCTGTTGAGACTAAAATTGCATTCAAGTTTTTCATTAAAAAGGCAAAATTCTTTGTATCAGACCATACTGTCTGTAAGAAAAGTGAATTGCAAGAGCCTTTTTGTGCTCAGATTTGTTGTATCATGTCACATGTGTATAGAAATGATAAAAAAGACACAATTTTTTATTTCTTATAGCCTCAATATGCATTTTTTAATGTAAATATGTGGCACGGCTTAAATTGACCCTTATTTTTTTCCAGTCTTACTTGGCTTAAGACCCTCTAAACTAATATCATGTGTTATTTGTGACTTTTCTTTCCATTTAAAGTACATTCAATACATATGTAAGGATTATTTATAACCAAAAAGCTTCACAAATTTAAAATTGCTGGAAAAAATTACATCTTCATGTAAGGCCCCCTTTCATTGAAAAACCTTAATTTTTAGGCCCAGGCTGATATAAATTTGACTTTTGAATAATTATGCTAAGTCTGATAAATCAAATGAGTACTCTATTGCTTTAAGTACATAATAAATGATATATTAGAGCATTTAAAAAGTATTTTTTGGCAATATTTTAATTTTCAAAGCCCAAAATGTTGATAGTTGAAATTATTCAATTTTAACGTCAAAATTTAACAC
Organism: Mytilus galloprovincialis; assembly: GCF_965363235.1. Lineage (NCBI taxonomy): Eukaryota > Metazoa > Mollusca > Bivalvia > Mytilida > Mytilidae > Mytilus > Mytilus galloprovincialis. The sequence continues at coordinate 26,490 of NW_027468054.1, forward strand.
GCAAAGATGAGTATAGAATTTAACATATTGTCTGTAATATATATCCTATTGTTATGAAACTTTGCAAGCAGTGTTATAATTTATTAAGCTTTGGTCATACCAAGTTTTTTTAAGATTTGTCAACTCTTTCTATCCTATTAGGTCCGAGACCACAATTGTCGTCCCTTGATTTTCGTTGTTCACGAATATAGTCCCTATTGTTAACAGTGGGTTACTTGCCAATAATTTTTATACCCCTTCCAAATTTATTTCTCCATGTTTAATGCCTCAAATTGTAAGTAGTGGGGTGAAATTACACTGTAAAAAAATTTGGGTCCAGAATTTTACAGGAAAGTAGTGATTTGGTCCAGCTGAAAAAGGTTAAAAATTAGCACTTCGGAAGCTGTCAAAAGATTTCAAGACACCCTAAACACAAAATTGTCCATATTTTGAGTTAGAGGCGATGAAGTTTTCTATAATTTTGATATAACTTGTCCCAAAAGTAGTACAACACACTGTAAAAATTTCATTGAGAAAGCGCAGGTGGGATTTTTTTAATTTTCATTTATGTTCTAAAAGAAATGCACTACGAATTAATTGTGTTCTCGGACCTAAGAGGTGAAGTCTGTAAATATAGAATCTGTACTTTGGCAACTTCCCTAAATGATTTGGTGGTGTCAATTTGTCAAATAGCATGAAACTAAGGGATTTAAACTTTTATTTTATAGAAGTTCTGCAAAAATGACCAATTTTAGCATTTTATGGTCAAAATAGGCATTTTAAGGCTTTTTCAATATTGATGCAAACATGGCATCCTGACTTTCTATCTGACAGGTTTTCATGTGTCAATACTTGTGTTTCTATGCCTTTATCTTGTTCTTTTACTTGTTTATGAACTCAGAATCTACAGAAAAGAAGATTATCTCAGACAATATGTACAAAATGTGTTGTATAAATGACCCTTGTCTAACGCCCTGTTTGGATGAAGTCAAAAGTGGGGTTCTTGGTACATAAAATTTGAAGTCCACAATCAAGATCTCACTAAATTTGTATCAAAAGCACTTTACAATGTCTATTGTACCTGTTCCATCTCACATAATATCTTTCTTTTCTTCTGTAGGATAGCAAGTGGTTTAAATATAAGCCTGTTGAGACTAAAATTGCATTCAAGTTTTTCATTAAAAAGGCAAAATTCTTTGTATCAGACCATACTGTCTGTAAGAAAAGTGAATTGCAAGAGCCTTTTTGTGCTCAGATTTGTTGTATCATGTCACATGTGTATAGAAATGATAAAAAAGACACAATTTTTTATTTCTTATAGCCTCAATATGCATTTTTTAATGTAAATATGTGGCACGGCTTAAATTGACCCTTATTTTTTTCCAGTCTTACTTGGCTTAAGACCCTCTAAACTAATATCATGTGTTATTTGTGACTTTTCTTTCCATTTAAAGTACATTCAATACATATGTAAGGATTATTTATAACCAAAAAGCTTCACAAATTTAAAATTGCTGGAAAAAATTACATCTTCATGTAAGGCCCCCTTTCATTGAAAAACCTTAATTTTTAGGCCCAGGCTGATATAAATTTGACTTTTGAATAATTATGCTAAGTCTGATAAATCAAATGAGTACTCTATTGCTTTAAGTACATAATAAATGATATATTAGAGCATTTAAAAAGTATTTTTTGGCAATATTTTAATTTTCAAAGCCCAAAATGTTGATAGTTGAAATTATTCAATTTTAACGTCAAAATTTAACACGCAAAGATGAGTATAGAATTTAACATATTGTCTGTAATATATATCCTATTGTTATGAAACTTTGCAAGCAGTGTTATAATTTATTAAGCTTTGGTCATACCAAGTTTTTTTAAGATTTGTCAACTCTTTCTATCCTATTAGGTCCGAGACCACAATTGTCGTCCCTTGATTTTCGTTGTTCACGAATATAGTCCCTATTGTTAACAGTGGGTTACTTGCCAATAATTTTTATACCCCTTCCAAATTTATTTCTCCATGTTTAATGCCTCAAATTGTAAGTAGTGGGGTGAAATTACACTGTAAAAAAATTTGGGTCCAGAATTTTACAGGAAAGTAGTGATTTGGTCCAGCTGAAAAAGGTTAAAAATTAGCACTTCGGAAGCTGTCAAAAGATTTCAAGACACCCTAAACACAAAATTGTCCATATTTTGAGTTAGAGGCGATGAAGTTTTCTATAATTTTGATATAACTTGTCCCAAAAGTAGTACAACACACTGTAAAAATTTCATTGAGAAAGCGCAGGTGGGATTTTTTTAATTTTCATTTATGTTCTAAAAGAAATGCACTACGAATTAATTGTGTTCTCGGACCTAAGAGGTGAAGTCTGTAAATATAGAATCTGTACTTTGGCAACTTCCCTAAATGATTTGGTGGTGTCAATTTGTCAAATAGCATGAAACTAAGGGATTTAAACTTTTATTTTATAGAAGTTCTGCAAAAATGACCAATTTTAGCATTTTATGGTCAAAATAGGCATTTTAAGGCTTTTTCAATATTGATGCAAACATGGCATCCTGACTTTCTATCTGACAGGTTTTCATGTGTCAATACTTGTGTTTCTATGCCTTTATCTTGTTCTTTTACTTGTTTATGAACTCAGAATCTACAGAAAAGAAGATTATCTCAGACAATATGTACAAAATGTGTTGTATAAATGACCCTTGTCTAACGCCCTGTTTGGATGAAGTCAAAAGTGGGGTTCTTGGTACATAAAATTTGAAGTCCACAATCAAGATCTCACTAAATTTGTATCAAAAGCACTTTACAATGTCTATTGTACCTGTTCCATCTCACATAATATCTTTCTTTTCTTCTGTAGGATAGCAAGTGGTTTAAATATAAGCCTGTTGAGACTAAAATTGCATTCAAGTTTTTCATTAAAAAGGCAAAATTCTTTGTATCAGACCATACTGTCTGTAAGAAAAGTGAATTGCAAGAGCCTTTTTGTGCTCAGATTTGTTGTATCATGTCACATGTGTATAGAAATGATAAAAAAGACACAATTTTTTATTTCTTATAGCCTCAATATGCATTTTTTAATGTAAATATGTGGCACGGCTTAAATTGACCCTTATTTTTTTCCAGTCTTACTTGGCTTAAGACCCTCTAAACTAATATCATGTGTTATTTGTGACTTTTCTTTCCATTTAAAGTACATTCAATACATATGTAAGGATTATTTATAACCAAAAAGCTTCACAAATTTAAAATTGCTGGAAAAAATTACATCTTCATGTAAGGCCCCCTTTCATTGAAAAACCTTAATTTTTAGGCCCAGGCTGATATAAATTTGACTTTTGAATAATTATGCTAAGTCTGATAAATCAAATGAGTACTCTATTGCTTTAAGTACATAATAAATGATATATTAGAGCATTTAAAAAGTATTTTTTGGCAATATTTTAATTTTCAAAGCCCAAAATGTTGATAGTTGAAATTATTCAATTTTAACGTCAAAATTTAACACGCAAAGATGAGTATAGAATTTAACATATTGTCTGTAATATATATCCTATTGTTATGAAACTTTGCAAGCAGTGTTATAATTTATTAAGCTTTGGTCATACCAAGTTTTTTTAAGATTTGTCAACTCTTTCTATCCTATTAGGTCCGAGACCACAATTGTCGTCCCTTGATTTTCGTTGTTCACGAATATAGTCCCTATTGTTAACAGTGGGTTACTTGCCAATAATTTTTATACCCCTTCCAAATTTATTTCTCCATGTTTAATGCCTCAAATTGTAAGTAGTGGGGTGAAATTACACTGTAAAAAAATTTGGGTCCAGAATTTTACAGGAAAGTAGTGATTTGGTCCAGCTGAAAAAGGTTAAAAATTAGCACTTCGGAAGCTGTCAAAAGATTTCAAGACACCCTAAACACAAAATTGTCCATATTTTGAGTTAGAGGCGATGAAGTTTTCTATAATTTTGATATAACTTGTCCCAAAAGTAGTACAACACACTGTAAAAATTTCATTGAGAAAGCGCAGGTGGGATTTTTTTAATTTTCATTTATGTTCTAAAAGAAATGCACTACGAATTAATTGTGTTCTCGGACCTAAGAGGTGAAGTCTGTAAATATAGAATCTGTACTTTGGCAACTTCCCTAAATGATTTGGTGGTGTCAATTTGTCAAATAGCATGAAACTAAGGGATTTAAACTTTTATTTTATAGAAGTTCTGCAAAAATGACCAATTTTAGCATTTTATGGTCAAAATAGGCATTTTAAGGCTTTTTCAATATTGATGCAAACATGGCATCCTGACTTTCTATCTGACAGGTTTTCATGTGTCAATACTTGTGTTTCTATGCCTTTATCTTGTTCTTTTACTTGTTTATGAACTCAGAATCTACAGAAAAGAAGATTATCTCAGACAATATGTACAAAATGTGTTGTATAAATGACCCTTGTCTAACGCCCTGTTTGGATGAAGTCAAAAGTGGGGTTCTTGGTACATAAAATTTGAAGTCCACAATCAAGATCTCACTAAATTTGTATCAAAAGCACTTTACAATGTCTATTGTACCTGTTCCATCTCACATAATATCTTTCTTTTCTTCTGTAGGATAGCAAGTGGTTTAAATATAAGCCTGTTGAGACTAAAATTGCATTCAAGTTTTTCATTAAAAAGGCAAAATTCTTTGTATCAGACCATACTGTCTGTAAGAAAAGTGAATTGCAAGAGCCTTTTTGTGCTCAGATTTGTTGTATCATGTCACATGTGTATAGAAATGATAAAAAAGACACAATTTTTTATTTCTTATAGCCTCAATATGCATTTTTTAATGTAAATATGTGGCACGGCTTAAATTGACCCTTATTTTTTTCCAGTCTTACTTGGCTTAAGACCCTCTAAACTAATATCATGTGTTATTTGTGACTTTTCTTTCCATTTAAAGTACATTCAATACATATGTAAGGATTATTTATAACCAAAAAGCTTCACAAATTTAAAATTGCTGGAAAAAATTACATCTTCATGTAAGGCCCCCTTTCATTGAAAAACCTTAATTTTTAGGCCCAGGCTGATATAAATTTGACTTTTGAATAATTATGCTAAGTCTGATAAATCAAATGAGTACTCTATTGCTTTAAGTACATAATAAATGATATATTAGAGCATTTAAAAAGTATTTTTTGGCAATATTTTAATTTTCAAAGCCCAAAATGTTGATAGTTGAAATTATTCAATTTTAACGTCAAAATTTAACACGCAAAGATGAGTATAGAATTTAACATATTGTCTGTAATATATATCCTATTGTTATGAAACTTTGCAAGCAGTGTTATAATTTATTAAGCTTTGGTCATACCAAGTTTTTTTAAGATTTGTCAACTCTTTCTATCCTATTAGGTCCGAGACCACAATTGTCGTCCCTTGATTTTCGTTGTTCACGAATATAGTCCCTATTGTTAACAGTGGGTTACTTGCCAATAATTTTTATACCCCTTCCAAATTTATTTCTCCATGTTTAATGCCTCAAATTGTAAGTAGTGGGGTGAAATTACACTGTAAAAAAATTTGGGTCCAGAATTTTACAGGAAAGTAGTGATTTGGTCCAGCTGAAAAAGGTTAAAAATTAGCACTTCGGAAGCTGTCAAAAGATTTCAAGACACCCTAAACACAAAATTGTCCATATTTTGAGTTAGAGGCGATGAAGTTTTCTATAATTTTGATATAACTTGTCCCAAAAGTAGTACAACACACTGTAAAAATTTCATTGAGAAAGCGCAGGTGGGATTTTTTTAATTTTCATTTATGTTCTAAAAGAAATGCACTACGAATTAATTGTGTTCTCGGACCTAAGAGGTGAAGTCTGTAAATATAGAATCTGTACTTTGGCAACTTCCCTAAATGATTTGGTGGTGTCAATTTGTCAAATAGCATGAAACTAAGGGATTTAAACTTTTATTTTATAGAAGTTCTGCAAAAATGACCAATTTTAGCATTTTATGGTCAAAATAGGCATTTTAAGGCTTTTTCAATATTGATGCAAACATGGCATCCTGACTTTCTATCTGACAGGTTTTCATGTGTCAATACTTGTGTTTCTATGCCTTTATCTTGTTCTTTTACTTGTTTATGAACTCAGAATCTACAGAAAAGAAGATTATCTCAGACAATATGTACAAAATGTGTTGTATAAATGACCCTTGTCTAACGCCCTGTTTGGATGAAGTCAAAAGTGGGGTTCTTGGTACATAAAATTTGAAGTCCACAATCAAGATCTCACTAAATTTGTATCAAAAGCACTTTACAATGTCTATTGTACCTGTTCCATCTCACATAATATCTTTCTTTTCTTCTGTAGGATAGCAAGTGGTTTAAATATAAGCCTGTTGAGACTAAAATTGCATTCAAGTTTTTCATTAAAAAGGCAAAATTCTTTGTATCAGACCATACTGTCTGTAAGAAAAGTGAATTGCAAGAGCCTTTTTGTGCTCAGATTTGTTGTATCATGTCACATGTGTATAGAAATGATAAAAAAGACACAATTTTTTATTTCTTATAGCCTCAATATGCATTTTTTAATGTAAATATGTGGCACGGCTTAAATTGACCCTTATTTTTTTCCAGTCTTACTTGGCTTAAGACCCTCTAAACTAATATCATGTGTTATTTGTGACTTTTCTTTCCATTTAAAGTACATTCAATACATATGTAAGGATTATTTATAACCAAAAAGCTTCACAAATTTAAAATTGCTGGAAAAAATTACATCTTCATGTAAGGCCCCCTTTCATTGAAAAACCTTAATTTTTAGGCCCAGGCTGATATAAATTTGACTTTTGAATAATTATGCTAAGTCTGATAAATCAAATGAGTACTCTATTGCTTTAAGTACATAATAAATGATATATTAGAGCATTTAAAAAGTATTTTTTGGCAATATTTTAATTTTCAAAGCCCAAAATGTTGATAGTTGAAATTATTCAATTTTAACGTCAAAATTTAACACGCAAAGATGAGTATAGAATTTAACATATTGTCTGTAATATATATCCTATTGTTATGAAACTTTGCAAGCAGTGTTATAATTTATTAAGCTTTGGTCATACCAAGTTTTTTTAAGATTTGTCAACTCTTTCTATCCTAAGAGGTGAAGTCTGTAAATATAGAATCTGTACTTTGGCAACTTCCCTAAATGATTTGGTGGTGTCAATTTGTCAAATAGCATGAAACTAAGGGATTTAAACTTTTATTTTATAGAAGTTCTGCAAAAATGACCAATTTTAGCATTTTATGGTCAAAATAGGCATTTTAAGGCTTTTTCAATATTGATGCAAACATGGCATCCTGACTTTCTATCTGACAGGTTTTCATGTGTCAATACTTGTGTTTCTATGCCTTTATCTTGTTCTTTTACTTGTTTATGAACTCAGAATCTACAGAAAAGAAGATTATCTCAGACAATATGTACAAAATGTGTTGTATAAATGACCCTTGTCTAACGCCCTGTTTGGATGAAGTCAAAAGTGGGGTTCTTGGTACATAAAATTTGAAGTCCACAATCAAGATCTCACTAAATTTGTATCAAAAGCACTTTACAATGTCTATTGTACCTGTTCCATCTACATAATATCTTTCTTTTCTTCTGTAGGATAGCAAGTGGTTTAAATATAAGCCTGTTGAGACTAAAATTGCATTCAAGTTTTTCATTAAAAAGGCAAAATTCTTTGTATCAGACCATACTGTCTGTAAGAAAAGTGAATTGCAAGAGCCTTTTTGTGCTCAGATTTGTTGTATCATGTCACATGTGTATAGAAATGATAAAAAAGACACAATTTTTTATTTCTTATAGCCTCAATATGCATTTTTTAATGTAAATATGTGGCACGGCTTAAATTGACCCTTATTTTTTTCCAGTCTTACTTGGCTTAAGACCCTCTAAACTAATATCATGTGTTATTTGTGACTTTTCTTTCCATTTAAAGTACATTCAATACATATGTAAGGATTATTTATAACCAAAAAGCTTCACAAATTTAAAATTGCTGGAAAAAATTACATCTTCATGTAAGGCCCCCTTTCATTGAAAAACCTTAATTTTTAGGCCCAGGCTGATATAAATTTGACTTTTGAATAATTATGCTAAGTCTGATAAATCAAATGAGTACTCTATTGCTTTAAGTACATAATAAATGATATATTAGAGCATTTAAAAAGTATTTTTTGGCAATATTTTAATTTTCAAAGCCCAAAATGTTGATAGTTGAAATTATTCAATTTTAACGTCAAAATTTAACACGCAAAGATGAGTATAGAATTTAACATATTGTCTGTAATATATATCCTATTGTTATGAAACTTTGCAAGCAGTGTTATAATTTATTAAGCTTTGGTCATACCAAGTTTTTTTAAGATTTGTCAACTCTTTCTATCCTAAGAGGTGAAGTCTGTAAATATAGAATCTGTACTTTGGCAACTTCCCTAAATGATTTGGTGGTGTCAATTTGTCAAATAGCATGAAACTAAGGGATTTAAACTTTTATTTTATAGAAGTTCTGCAAAAATGACCAATTTTAGCATTTTATGGTCAAAATAGGCATTTTAAGGCTTTTTCAATATTGATGCAAACATGGCATCCTGACTTTCTATCTGACAGGTTTTCATGTGTCAATACTTGTGTTTCTATGCCTTTATCTTGTTCTTTTACTTGTTTATGAACTCAGAATCTACAGAAAAGAAGATTATCTCAGACAATATGTACAAAATGTGTTGTATAAATGACCCTTGTCTAACGCCCTGTTTGGATGAAGTCAAAAGTGGGGTTCTTGGTACATAAAATTTGAAGTCCACAATCAAGATCTCACTAAATTTGTATCAAAAGCACTTTACAATGTCTATTGTACCTGTTCCATCTCACATAATATCTTTCTTTTCTTCTGTAGGATAGCAAGTGGTTTAAATATAAGCCTGTTGAGACTAAAATTGCATTCAAGTTTTTCATTAAAAAGGCAAAATTCTTTGTATCAGACCATACTGTCTGTAAGAAAAGTGAATTGCAAGAGCCTTTTTGTGCTCAGATTTGTTGTATCATGTCACATGTGTATAGAAATGATAAAAAAGACACAATTTTTTATTTCTTATAGCCTCAATATGCATTTTTTAATGTAAATATGTGGCACGGCTTAAATTGACCCTTATTTTTTTCCAGTCTTACTTGGCTTAAGACCCTCTAAACTAATATCATGTGTTATTTGTGACTTTTCTTTCCATTTAAAGTACATTCAATACATATGTAAGGATTATTTATAACCAAAAAGCTTCACAAATTTAAAATTGCTGGAAAAAATTACATCTTCATGTAAGGCCCCCTTTCATTGAAAAACCTTAATTTTTAGGCCCAGGCTGATATAAATTTGACTTTTGAATAATTATGCTAAGTCTGATAAATCAAATGAGTACTCTATTGCTTTAAGTACATAATAAATGATATATTAGAGCATTTAAAAAGTATTTTTTGGCAATATTTTAATTTTCAAAGCCCAAAATGTTGATAGTTGAAATTATTCAATTTTAACGTCAAAATTTAACACGCAAAGATGAGTATAGAATTTAACATATTGTCTGTAATATATATCCTATTGTTATGAAACTTTGCAAGCAGTGTTATAATTTATTAAGCTTTGGTCATACCAAGTTTTTTTAAGATTTGTCAACTCTTTCTATCCTAAGAGGTGAAGTCTGTAAATATAGAATCTGTACTTTGGCAACTTCCCTAAATGATTTGGTGGTGTCAATTTGTCAAATAGCATGAAACTAAGGGATTTAAACTTTTATTTTATAGAAGTTCTGCAAAAATGACCAATTTTAGCATTTTATGGTCAAAATAGGCATTTTAAGGCTTTTTCAATATTGATGCAAACATGGCATCCTGACTTTCTATCTGACAGGTTTTCATGTGTCAATACTTGTGTTTCTATGCCTTTATCTTGTTCTTTTACTTGTTTATGAACTCAGAATCTACAGAAAAGAAGATTATCTCAGACAATATGTACAAAATGTGTTGTATAAATGACCCTTGTCTAACGCCCTGTTTGGATGAAGTCAAAAGTGGGGTTCTTGGTACATAAAATTTGAAGTCCACAATCAAGATCTCACTAAATTTGTATCAAAAGCACTTTACAATGTCTATTGTACCTGTTCCATCTACATAATATCTTTCTTTTCTTCTGTAGGATAGCAAGTGGTTTAAATATAAGCCTGTTGAGACTAAAATTGCATTCAAGTTTTTCATTAAAAAGGCAAAATTCTTTGTATCAGACCATACTGTCTGTAAGAAAAGTGAATTGCAAGAGCCTTTTTGTGCTCAGATTTGTTGTATCATGTCACATGTGTATAGAAATGATAAAAAAGACACAATTTTTTATTTCTTATAGCCTCAATATGCATTTTTTAATGTAAATATGTGGCACGGCTTAAATTGACCCTTATTTTTTTCCAGTCTTACTTGGCTTAAGACCCTCTAAACTAATATCATGTGTTATTTGTGACTTTTCTTTCCATTTAAAGTACATTCAATACATATGTAAGGATTATTTATAACCAAAAAGCTTCACAAATTTAAAATTGCTGGAAAAAATTACATCTTCATGTAAGGCCCCCTTTCATTGAAAAACCTTAATTTTTAGGCCCAGGCTGATATAAATTTGACTTTTGAATAATTATGCTAAGTCTGATAAATCAAATGAGTACTCTATTGCTTTAAGTACATAATAAATGATATATTAGAGCATTTAAAAAGTATTTTTTGGCAATATTTTAATTTTCAAAGCCCAAAATGTTGATAGTTGAAATTATTCAATTTTAACGTCAAAATTTAACACGCAAAGATGAGTATAGAATTTAACATATTGTCTGTAATATATATCCTATTGTTATGAAACTTTGCAAGCAGTGTTATAATTTATTAAGCTTTGGTCATACCAAGTTTTTTTAAGATTTGTCAACTCTTTCTATCCTAAGAGGTGAAGTCTGTAAATATAGAATCTGTACTTTGGCAACTTCCCTAAATGATTTGGTGGTGTCAATTTGTCAAATAGCATGAAACTAAGGGATTTAAACTTTTATTTTATAGAAGTTCTGCAAAAATGACCAATTTTAGCATTTTATGGTCAAAATAGGCATTTTAAGGCTTTTTCAATATTGATGCAAACATGGCATCCTGACTTTCTATCTGACAGGTTTTCATGTGTCAATACTTGTGTTTCTATGCCTTTATCTTGTTCTTTTACTTGTTTATGAACTCAGAATCTACAGAAAAGAAGATTATCTCAGACAATATGTACAAAATGTGTTGTATAAATGACCCTTGTCTAACGCCCTGTTTGGATGAAGTCAAAAGTGGGGTTCTTGGTACATAAAATTTGAAGTCCACAATCAAGATCTCACTAAATTTGTATCAAAAGCACTTTACAATGTCTATTGTACCTGTTCCATCTCACATAATATCTTTCTTTTCTTCTGTAGGATAGCAAGTGGTTTAAATATAAGCCTGTTGAGACTAAAATTGCATTCAAGTTTTTCATTAAAAAGGCAAAATTCTTTGTATCAGACCATACTGTCTGTAAGAAAAGTGAATTGCAAGAGCCTTTTTGTGCTCAGATTTGTTGTATCATGTCACATGTGTATAGAAATGATAAAAAAGACACAATTTTTTATTTCTTATAGCCTCAATATGCATTTTTTAATGTAAATATGTGGCACGGCTTAAATTGACCCTTATTTTTTTCCAGTCTTACTTGGCTTAAGACCCTCTAAACTAATATCATGTGTTATTTGTGACTTTTCTTTCCATTTAAAGTACATTCAATACATATGTAAGGATTATTTATAACCAAAAAGCTTCACAAATTTAAAATTGCTGGAAAAAATTACATCTTCATGTAAGGCCCCCTTTCATTGAAAAACCTTAATTTTTAGGCCCAGGCTGATATAAATTTGACTTTTGAATAATTATGCTAAGTCTGATAAATCAAATGAGTACTCTATTGCTTTAAGTACATAATAAATGATATATTAGAGCATTTAAAAAGTATTTTTTGGCAATATTTTAATTTTCAAAGCCCAAAATGTTGATAGTTGAAATTATTCAATTTTAACGTCAAAATTTAACACGCAAAGATGAGTATAGAATTTAACATATTGTCTGTAATATATATCCTATTGTTATGAAACTTTGCAAGCAGTGTTATAATTTATTAAGCTTTGGTCATACCAAGTTTTTTTAAGATTTATCAACTCTTTCTATCCTATTAAGAGGTGAAGTCTGTAAATATAGAATCTGTACTTTGGCAACTTCCCTAAATGATTTGGTGGTGTCAATTTGTCAAATAGCATGAAACTAAGGGATTTAAACTTTTATTTTATAGAAGTTCTGCAAAAATGACCAATTTTAGCATTTTATGGTCAAAATAGGCATTTTAAGGCTTTTTCAATATTGATGCAAACATGGCATCCTGACTTTCTATCTGACAGGTTTTCATGTGTCAATACTTGTGTTTCTATGCCTTTATCTTGTTCTTTTACTTGTTTATGAACTCAGAATCTACAGAAAAGAAGATTATCTCAGACAATATGTACAAAATGTGTTGTATAAATGACCCTTGTCTAACGCCCTGTTTGGATGAAGTCAAAAGTGGGGTTCTTGGTACATAAAATTTGAAGTCCACAATCAAGATCTCACTAAATTTGTATCAAAAGCACTTTACAATGTCTATTGTACCTGTTCCATCTCACATAATATCTTTCTTTTCTTCTGTAGGATAGCAAGTGGTTTAAATATAAGCCTGTTGAGACTAAAATTGCATTCAAGTTTTTCATTAAAAAGGCAAAATTCTTTGTATCAGACCATACTGTCTGTAAGAAAAGTGAATTGCAAGAGCCTTTTTGTGCTCAGATTTGTTGTATCATGTCACATGTGTATAGAAATGATAAAAAAGACACAATTTTTTATTTCTTATAGCCTCAATATGCATTTTTTAATGTAAATATGTGGCACGGCTTAAATTGACCCTTATTTTTTTCCAGTCTTACTTGGCTTAAGACCCTCTAAACTAATATCATGTGTTATTTGTGACTTTTCTTTCCATTTAAAGTACATTCAATACATATGTAAGGATTATTTATAACCAAAAAGCTTCACAAATTTAAAATTGCTGGAAAAAATTACATCTTCATGTAAGGCCCCCTTTCATTGAAAAACCTTAATTTTTAGGCCCAGGCTGATATAAATTTGACTTTTGAATAATTATGCTAAGTCTGATAAATCAAATGAGTACTCTATTGCTTTAAGTACATAATAAATGATATATTAGAGCATTTAAAAAGTATTTTTTGGCAATATTTTAATTTTCAAAGCCCAAAATGTTGATAGTTGAAATTATTCAATTTTAACGTCAAAATTTAACACGCAAAGATGAGTATAGAATTTAACATATTGTCTGTAATATATATCCTATTGTTATGAAACTTTGCAAGCAGTGTTATAATTTATTAAGCTTTGGTCATACCAAGTTTTTTTAAGATTTGTCAACTCTTTCTATCCTAAGAGGTGAAGTCTGTAAATATAGAATCTGTACTTTGGCAACTTCCCTAAATGATTTGGTGGTGTCAATTTGTCAAATAGCATGAAACTAAGGGATTTAAACTTTTATTTTATAGAAGTTCTGCAAAAATGACCAATTTTAGCATTTTATGGTCAAAATAGGCATTTTAAGGCTTTTTCAATATTGATGCAAACATGGCATCCTGACTTTCTATCTGACAGGTTTTCATGTGTCAATACTTGTGTTTCTATGCCTTTATCTTGTTCTTTTACTTGTTTATGAACTCAGAATCTACAGAAAAGAAGATTATCTCAGACAATATGTACAAAATGTGTTGTATAAATGACCCTTGTCTAACGCCCTGTTTGGATGAAGTCAAAAGTGGGGTTCTTGGTACATAAAATTTGAAGTCCACAATCAAGATCTCACTAAATTTGTATCAAAAGCACTTTACAATGTCTATTGTACCTGTTCCATCTCACATAATATCTTTCTTTTCTTCTGTAGGATAGCAAGTGGTTTAAATATAAGCCTGTTGAGACTAAAATTGCATTCAAGTTTTTCATTAAAAAGGCAAAATTCTTTGTATCAGACCATACTGTCTGTAAGAAAAGTGAATTGCAAGAGCCTTTTTGTGCTCAGATTTGTTGTATCATGTCACATGTGTATAGAAATGATAAAAAAGACACAATTTTTTATTTCTTATAGCCTCAATATGCATTTTTTAATGTAAATATGTGGCACGGCTTAAATTGACCCTTATTTTTTTCCAGTCTTACTTGGCTTAAGACCCTCTAAACTAATATCATGTGTTATTTGTGACTTTTCTTTCCATTTAAAGTACATTCAATACATATGTAAGGATTATTTATAACCAAAAAGCTTCACAAATTTAAAATTGCTGGAAAAAATTACATCTTCATGTAAGGCCCCCTTTCATTGAAAAACCTTAATTTTTAGGCCCAGGCTGATATAAATTTGACTTTTGAATAATTATGCTAAGTCTGATAAATCAAATGAGTACTCTATTGCTTTAAGTACATAATAAATGATATATTAGAGCATTTAAAAAGTATTTTTTGGCAATATTTTAATTTTCAAAGCCCAAAATGTTGATAGTTGAAATTATTCAATTTTAACGTCAAAATTTAACACGCAAAGATGAGTATAGAATTTAACATATTGTCTGTAATATATATCCTATTGTTATGAAACTTTGCAAGCAGTGTTATAATTTATTAAGCTTTGGTCATACCAAGTTTTTTTAAGATTTGTCAACTCTTTCTATCCTAAGAGGTGAAGTCTGTAAATATAGAATCTGTACTTTGGCAACTTCCCTAAATGATTTGGTGGTGTCAATTTGTCAAATAGCATGAAACTAAGGGATTTAAACTTTTATTTTATAGAAGTTCTGCAAAAATGACCAATTTTAGCATTTTATGGTCAAAATAGGCATTTTAAGGCTTTTTCAATATTGATGCAAACATGGCATCCTGACTTTCTATCTGACAGGTTTTCATGTGTCAATACTTGTGTTTCTATGCCTTTATCTTGTTCTTTTACTTGTTTATGAACTCAGAATCTACAGAAAAGAAGATTATCTCAGACAATATGTACAAAATGTGTTGTATAAATGACCCTTGTCTAACGCCCTGTTTGGATGAAGTCAAAAGTGGGGTTCTTGGTACATAAAATTTGAAGTCCACAATCAAGATCTCACTAAATTTGTATCAAAAGCACTTTACAATGTCTATTGTACCTGTTCCATCTCACATAATATCTTTCTTTTCTTCTGTAGGATAGCAAGTGGTTTAAATATAAGCCTGTTGAGACTAAAATTGCATTCAAGTTTTTCATTAAAAAGGCAAAATTCTTTGTATCAGACCATACTGTCTGTAAGAAAAGTGAATTGCAAGAGCCTTTTTGTGCTCAGATTTGTTGTATCATGTCACATGTGTATAGAAATGATAAAAAAGACACAATTTTTTATTTCTTATAGCCTCAATATGCATTTTTTAATGTAAATATGTGGCACGGCTTAAATTGACCCTTATTTTTTTCCAGTCTTACTTGGCTTAAGACCCTCTAAACTAATATCATGTGTTATTTGTGACTTTTCTTTCCATTTAAAGTACATTCAATACATATGTAAGGATTATTTATAACCAAAAAGCTTCACAAATTTAAAATTGCTGGAAAAAATTACATCTTCATGTAAGGCCCCCTTTCATTGAAAAACCTTAATTTTTAGGCCCAGGCTGATATAAATTTGACTTTTGAATAATTATGCTAAGTCTGATAAATCAAATGAGTACTCTATTGCTTTAAGTACATAATAAATGATATATTAGAGCATTTAAAAAGTATTTTTTGGCAATATTTTAATTTTCAAAGCCCAAAATGTTGATAGTTGAAATTATTCAATTTTAACGTCAAAATTTAACACGCAAAGATGAGTATAGAATTTAACATATTGTCTGTAATATATATCCTATTGTTATGAAACTTTGCAAGCAGTGTTATAATTTATTAAGCTTTGGTCATACCAAGTTTTTTTAAGATTTGTCAACTCTTTCTATCCTAAGAGGTGAAGTCTGTAAATATAGAATCTGTACTTTGGCAACTTCCCTAAATGATTTGGTGGTGTCAATTTGTCAAATAGCATGAAACTAAGGGATTTAAACTTTTATTTTATAGAAGTTCTGCAAAAATGACCAATTTTAGCATTTTATGGTCAAAATAGGCATTTTAAGGCTTTTTCAATATTGATGCAAACATGGCATCCTGACTTTCTATCTGACAGGTTTTCATGTGTCAATACTTGTGTTTCTATGCCTTTATCTTGTTCTTTTACTTGTTTATGAACTCAGAATCTACAGAAAAGAAGATTATCTCAGACAATATGTACAAAATGTGTTGTATAAATGACCCTTGTCTAACGCCCTGTTTGGATGAAGTCAAAAGTGGGGTTCTTGGTACATAAAATTTGAAGTCCACAATCAAGATCTCACTAAATTTGTATCAAAAGCACTTTACAATGTCTATTGTACCTGTTCCATCTACATAATATCTTTCTTTTCTTCTGTAGGATAGCAAGTGGTTTAAATATAAGCCTGTTGAGACTAAAATTGCATTCAAGTTTTTCATTAAAAAGGCAAAATTCTTTGTATCAGACCATACTGTCTGTAAGAAAAGTGAA
This sequence comes from Mytilus galloprovincialis, assembly GCF_965363235.1. Classification (NCBI taxonomy): domain Eukaryota; kingdom Metazoa; phylum Mollusca; class Bivalvia; order Mytilida; family Mytilidae; genus Mytilus; species Mytilus galloprovincialis. Next base: position 43,269 of record NW_027468054.1, read on the forward strand.
TTGCAAGAGCCTTTTTGTGCTCAGATTTGTTGTATCATGTCACATGTGTATAGAAATGATAAAAAAGACACAATTTTTTATTTCTTATAGCCTCAATATGCATTTTTTAATGTAAATATGTGGCACGGCTTAAATTGACCCTTATTTTTTTCCAGTCTTACTTGGCTTAAGACCCTCTAAACTAATATCATGTGTTATTTGTGACTTTTCTTTCCATTTAAAGTACATTCAATACATATGTAAGGATTATTTATAACCAAAAAGCTTCACAAATTTAAAATTGCTGGAAAAAATTACATCTTCATGTAAGGCCCCCTTTCATTGAAAAACCTTAATTTTTAGGCCCAGGCTGATATAAATTTGACTTTTGAATAATTATGCTAAGTCTGATAAATCAAATGAGTACTCTATTGCTTTAAGTACATAATAAATGATATATTAGAGCATTTAAAAAGTATTTTTTGGCAATATTTTAATTTTCAAAGCCCAAAATGTTGATAGTTGAAATTATTCAATTTTAACGTCAAAATTTAACACGCAAAGATGAGTATAGAATTTAACATATTGTCTGTAATATATATCCTATTGTTATGAAACTTTGCAAGCAGTGTTATAATTTATTAAGCTTTGGTCATACCAAGTTTTTTTAAGATTTGTCAACTCTTTCTATCCTAAGAGGTGAAGTCTGTAAATATAGAATCTGTACTTTGGCAACTTCCCTAAATGATTTGGTGGTGTCAATTTGTCAAATAGCATGAAACTAAGGGATTTAAACTTTTATTTTATAGAAGTTCTGCAAAAATGACCAATTTTAGCATTTTATGGTCAAAATAGGCATTTTAAGGCTTTTTCAATATTGATGCAAACATGGCATCCTGACTTTCTATCTGACAGGTTTTCATGTGTCAATACTTGTGTTTCTATGCCTTTATCTTGTTCTTTTACTTGTTTATGAACTCAGAATCTACAGAAAAGAAGATTATCTCAGACAATATGTACAAAATGTGTTGTATAAATGACCCTTGTCTAACGCCCTGTTTGGATGAAGTCAAAAGTGGGGTTCTTGGTACATAAAATTTGAAGTCCACAATCAAGATCTCACTAAATTTGTATCAAAAGCACTTTACAATGTCTATTGTACCTGTTCCATCTCACATAATATCTTTCTTTTCTTCTGTAGGATAGCAAGTGGTTTAAATATAAGCCTGTTGAGACTAAAATTGCATTCAAGTTTTTCATTAAAAAGGCAAAATTCTTTGTATCAGACCATACTGTCTGTAAGAAAAGTGAATTGCAAGAGCCTTTTTGTGCTCAGATTTGTTGTATCATGTCACATGTGTATAGAAATGATAAAAAAGACACAATTTTTTATTTCTTATAGCCTCAATATGCATTTTTTAATGTAAATATGTGGCACGGCTTAAATTGACCCTTATTTTTTTCCAGTCTTACTTGGCTTAAGACCCTCTAAACTAATATCATGTGTTATTTGTGACTTTTCTTTCCATTTAAAGTACATTCAATACATATGTAAGGATTATTTATAACCAAAAAGCTTCACAAATTTAAAATTGCTGGAAAAAATTACATCTTCATGTAAGGCCCCCTTTCATTGAAAAACCTTAATTTTTAGGCCCAGGCTGATATAAATTTGACTTTTGAATAATTATGCTAAGTCTGATAAATCAAATGAGTACTCTATTGCTTTAAGTACATAATAAATGATATATTAGAGCATTTAAAAAGTATTTTTTGGCAATATTTTAATTTTCAAAGCCCAAAATGTTGATAGTTGAAATTATTCAATTTTAACGTCAAAATTTAACACGCAAAGATGAGTATAGAATTTAACATATTGTCTGTAATATATATCCTATTGTTATGAAACTTTGCAAGCAGTGTTATAATTTATTAAGCTTTGGTCATACCAAGTTTTTTTAAGATTTATCAACTCTTTCTATCCTATTAAGAGGTGAAGTCTGTAAATATAGAATCTGTACTTTGGCAACTTCCCTAAATGATTTGGTGGTGTCAATTTGTCAAATAGCATGAAACTAAGGGATTTAAACTTTTATTTTATAGAAGTTCTGCAAAAATGACCAATTTTAGCATTTTATGGTCAAAATAGGCATTTTAAGGCTTTTTCAATATTGATGCAAACATGGCATCCTGACTTTCTATCTGACAGGTTTTCATGTGTCAATACTTGTGTTTCTATGCCTTTATCTTGTTCTTTTACTTGTTTATGAACTCAGAATCTACAGAAAAGAAGATTATCTCAGACAATATGTACAAAATGTGTTGTATAAATGACCCTTGTCTAACGCCCTGTTTGGATGAAGTCAAAAGTGGGGTTCTTGGTACATAAAATTTGAAGTCCACAATCAAGATCTCACTAAATTTGTATCAAAAGCACTTTACAATGTCTATTGTACCTGTTCCATCTCACATAATATCTTTCTTTTCTTCTGTAGGATAGCAAGTGGTTTAAATATAAGCCTGTTGAGACTAAAATTGCATTCAAGTTTTTCATTAAAAAGGCAAAATTCTTTGTATCAGACCATACTGTCTGTAAGAAAAGTGAATTGCAAGAGCCTTTTTGTGCTCAGATTTGTTGTATCATGTCACATGTGTATAGAAATGATAAAAAAGACACAATTTTTTATTTCTTATAGCCTCAATATGCATTTTTTAATGTAAATATGTGGCACGGCTTAAATTGACCCTTATTTTTTTCCAGTCTTACTTGGCTTAAGACCCTCTAAACTAATATCATGTGTTATTTGTGACTTTTCTTTCCATTTAAAGTACATTCAATACATATGTAAGGATTATTTATAACCAAAAAGCTTCACAAATTTAAAATTGCTGGAAAAAATTACATCTTCATGTAAGGCCCCCTTTCATTGAAAAACCTTAATTTTTAGGCCCAGGCTGATATAAATTTGACTTTTGAATAATTATGCTAAGTCTGATAAATCAAATGAGTACTCTATTGCTTTAAGTACATAATAAATGATATATTAGAGCATTTAAAAAGTATTTTTTGGCAATATTTTAATTTTCAAAGCCCAAAATGTTGATAGTTGAAATTATTCAATTTTAACGTCAAAATTTAACACGCAAAGATGAGTATAGAATTTAACATATTGTCTGTAATATATATCCTATTGTTATGAAACTTTGCAAGCAGTGTTATAATTTATTAAGCTTTGGTCATACCAAGTTTTTTTAAGATTTGTCAACTCTTTCTATCCTAAGAGGTGAAGTCTGTAAATATAGAATCTGTACTTTGGCAACTTCCCTAAATGATTTGGTGGTGTCAATTTGTCAAATAGCATGAAACTAAGGGATTTAAACTTTTATTTTATAGAAGTTCTGCAAAAATGACCAATTTTAGCATTTTATGGTCAAAATAGGCATTTTAAGGCTTTTTCAATATTGATGCAAACATGGCATCCTGACTTTCTATCTGACAGGTTTTCATGTGTCAATACTTGTGTTTCTATGCCTTTATCTTGTTCTTTTACTTGTTTATGAACTCAGAATCTACAGAAAAGAAGATTATCTCAGACAATATGTACAAAATGTGTTGTATAAATGACCCTTGTCTAACGCCCTGTTTGGATGAAGTCAAAAGTGGGGTTCTTGGTACATAAAATTTGAAGTCCACAATCAAGATCTCACTAAATTTGTATCAAAAGCACTTTACAATGTCTATTGTACCTGTTCCATCTCACATAATATCTTTCTTTTCTTCTGTAGGATAGCAAGTGGTTTAAATATAAGCCTGTTGAGACTAAAATTGCATTCAAGTTTTTCATTAAAAAGGCAAAATTCTTTGTATCAGACCATACTGTCTGTAAGAAAAGTGAATTGCAAGAGCCTTTTTGTGCTCAGATTTGTTGTATCATGTCACATGTGTATAGAAATGATAAAAAAGACACAATTTTTTATTTCTTATAGCCTCAATATGCATTTTTTAATGTAAATATGTGGCACGGCTTAAATTGACCCTTATTTTTTTCCAGTCTTACTTGGCTTAAGACCCTCTAAACTAATATCATGTGTTATTTGTGACTTTTCTTTCCATTTAAAGTACATTCAATACATATGTAAGGATTATTTATAACCAAAAAGCTTCACAAATTTAAAATTGCTGGAAAAAATTACATCTTCATGTAAGGCCCCCTTTCATTGAAAAACCTTAATTTTTAGGCCCAGGCTGATATAAATTTGACTTTTGAATAATTATGCTAAGTCTGATAAATCAAATGAGTACTCTATTGCTTTAAGTACATAATAAATGATATATTAGAGCATTTAAAAAGTATTTTTTGGCAATATTTTAATTTTCAAAGCCCAAAATGTTGATAGTTGAAATTATTCAATTTTAACGTCAAAATTTAACACGCAAAGATGAGTATAGAATTTAACATATTGTCTGTAATATATATCCTATTGTTATGAAACTTTGCAAGCAGTGTTATAATTTATTAAGCTTTGGTCATACCAAGTTTTTTTAAGATTTGTCAACTCTTTCTATCCTAAGAGGTGAAGTCTGTAAATATAGAATCTGTACTTTGGCAACTTCCCTAAATGATTTGGTGGTGTCAATTTGTCAAATAGCATGAAACTAAGGGATTTAAACTTTTATTTTATAGAAGTTCTGCAAAAATGACCAATTTTAGCATTTTATGGTCAAAATAGGCATTTTAAGGCTTTTTCAATATTGATGCAAACATGGCATCCTGACTTTCTATCTGACAGGTTTTCATGTGTCAATACTTGTGTTTCTATGCCTTTATCTTGTTCTTTTACTTGTTTATGAACTCAGAATCTACAGAAAAGAAGATTATCTCAGACAATATGTACAAAATGTGTTGTATAAATGACCCTTGTCTAACGCCCTGTTTGGATGAAGTCAAAAGTGGGGTTCTTGGTACATAAAATTTGAAGTCCACAATCAAGATCTCACTAAATTTGTATCAAAAGCACTTTACAATGTCTATTGTACCTGTTCCATCTCACATAATATCTTTCTTTTCTTCTGTAGGATAGCAAGTGGTTTAAATATAAGCCTGTTGAGACTAAAATTGCATTCAAGTTTTTCATTAAAAAGGCAAAATTCTTTGTATCAGACCATACTGTCTGTAAGAAAAGTGAATTGCAAGAGCCTTTTTGTGCTCAGATTTGTTGTATCATGTCACATGTGTATAGAAATGATAAAAAAGACACAATTTTTTATTTCTTATAGCCTCAATATGCATTTTTTAATGTAAATATGTGGCACGGCTTAAATTGACCCTTATTTTTTTCCAGTCTTACTTGGCTTAAGACCCTCTAAACTAATATCATGTGTTATTTGTGACTTTTCTTTCCATTTAAAGTACATTCAATACATATGTAAGGATTATTTATAACCAAAAAGCTTCACAAATTTAAAATTGCTGGAAAAAATTACATCTTCATGTAAGGCCCCCTTTCATTGAAAAACCTTAATTTTTAGGCCCAGGCTGATATAAATTTGACTTTTGAATAATTATGCTAAGTCTGATAAATCAAATGAGTACTCTATTGCTTTAAGTACATAATAAATGATATATTAGAGCATTTAAAAAGTATTTTTTGGCAATATTTTAATTTTCAAAGCCCAAAATGTTGATAGTTGAAATTATTCAATTTTAACGTCAAAATTTAACACGCAAAGATGAGTATAGAATTTAACATATTGTCTGTAATATATATCCTATTGTTATGAAACTTTGCAAGCAGTGTTATAATTTATTAAGCTTTGGTCATACCAAGTTTTTTTAAGATTTATCAACTCTTTCTATCCTATTAAGAGGTGAAGTCTGTAAATATAGAATCTGTACTTTGGCAACTTCCCTAAATGATTTGGTGGTGTCAATTTGTCAAATAGCATGAAACTAAGGGATTTAAACTTTTATTTTATAGAAGTTCTGCAAAAATGACCAATTTTAGCATTTTATGGTCAAAATAGGCATTTTAAGGCTTTTTCAATATTGATGCAAACATGGCATCCTGACTTTCTATCTGACAGGTTTTCATGTGTCAATACTTGTGTTTCTATGCCTTTATCTTGTTCTTTTACTTGTTTATGAACTCAGAATCTACAGAAAAGAAGATTATCTCAGACAATATGTACAAAATGTGTTGTATAAATGACCCTTGTCTAACGCCCTGTTTGGATGAAGTCAAAAGTGGGGTTCTTGGTACATAAAATTTGAAGTCCACAATCAAGATCTCACTAAATTTGTATCAAAAGCACTTTACAATGTCTATTGTACCTGTTCCATCTCACATAATATCTTTCTTTTCTTCTGTAGGATAGCAAGTGGTTTAAATATAAGCCTGTTGAGACTAAAATTGCATTCAAGTTTTTCATTAAAAAGGCAAAATTCTTTGTATCAGACCATACTGTCTGTAAGAAAAGTGAATTGCAAGAGCCTTTTTGTGCTCAGATTTGTTGTATCATGTCACATGTGTATAGAAATGATAAAAAAGACACAATTTTTTATTTCTTATAGCCTCAATATGCATTTTTTAATGTAAATATGTGGCACGGCTTAAATTGACCCTTATTTTTTTCCAGTCTTACTTGGCTTAAGACCCTCTAAACTAATATCATGTGTTATTTGTGACTTTTCTTTCCATTTAAAGTACATTCAATACATATGTAAGGATTATTTATAACCAAAAAGCTTCACAAATTTAAAATTGCTGGAAAAAATTACATCTTCATGTAAGGCCCCCTTTCATTGAAAAACCTTAATTTTTAGGCCCAGGCTGATATAAATTTGACTTTTGAATAATTATGCTAAGTCTGATAAATCAAATGAGTACTCTATTGCTTTAAGTACATAATAAATGATATATTAGAGCATTTAAAAAGTATTTTTTGGCAATATTTTAATTTTCAAAGCCCAAAATGTTGATAGTTGAAATTATTCAATTTTAACGTCAAAATTTAACACGCAAAGATGAGTATAGAATTTAACATATTGTCTGTAATATATATCCTATTGTTATGAAACTTTGCAAGCAGTGTTATAATTTATTAAGCTTTGGTCATACCAAGTTTTTTTAAGATTTGTCAACTCTTTCTATCCTATTAGGTCCGAGACCACAATTGTCGTCCCTTGATTTTCGTTGTTCACGAATATAGTCCCTATTGTTAACAGTGGGTTACTTGCCAATAATTTTTATACCCCTTCCAAATTTATTTCTCCATGTTTAATGCCTCAAATTGTAAGTAGTGGGGTGAAATTACACTGTAAAAAAATTTGGGTCCAGAATTTTACAGGAAAGTAGTGATTTGGTCCAGCTGAAAAAGGTTAAAAATTAGCACTTCGGAAGCTGTCAAAAGATTTCAAGACACCCTAAACACAAAATTGTCCATATTTTGAGTTAGAGGCGATGAAGTTTTCTATAATTTTGATATAACTTGTCCCAAAAGTAGTACAACACACTGTAAAAATTTCATTGAGAAAGCGCAGGTGGGATTTTTTTAATTTTCATTTATGTTCTAAAAGAAATGCACTACGAATTAATTGTGTTCTCGGACCTAAGAGGTGAAGTCTGTAAATATAGAATCTGTACTTTGGCAACTTCCCTAAATGATTTGGTGGTGTCAATTTGTCAAATAGCATGAAACTAAGGGATTTAAACTTTTATTTTATAGAAGTTCTGCAAAAATGACCAATTTTAGCATTTTATGGTCAAAATAGGCATTTTAAGGCTTTTTCAATATTGATGCAAACATGGCATCCTGACTTTCTATCTGACAGGTTTTCATGTGTCAATACTTGTGTTTCTATGCCTTTATCTTGTTCTTTTACTTGTTTATGAACTCAGAATCTACAGAAAAGAAGATTATCTCAGACAATATGTACAAAATGTGTTGTATAAATGACCCTTGTCTAACGCCCTGTTTGGATGAAGTCAAAAGTGGGGTTCTTGGTACATAAAATTTGAAGTCCACAATCAAGATCTCACTAAATTTGTATCAAAAGCACTTTACAATGTCTATTGTACCTGTTCCATCTCACATAATATCTTTCTTTTCTTCTGTAGGATAGCAAGTGGTTTAAATATAAGCCTGTTGAGACTAAAATTGCATTCAAGTTTTTCATTAAAAAGGCAAAATTCTTTGTATCAGACCATACTGTCTGTAAGAAAAGTGAATTGCAAGAGCCTTTTTGTGCTCAGATTTGTTGTATCATGTCACATGTGTATAGAAATGATAAAAAAGACACAATTTTTTATTTCTTATAGCCTCAATATGCATTTTTTAATGTAAATATGTGGCACGGCTTAAATTGACCCTTATTTTTTTCCAGTCTTACTTGGCTTAAGACCCTCTAAACTAATATCATGTGTTATTTGTGACTTTTCTTTCCATTTAAAGTACATTCAATACATATGTAAGGATTATTTATAACCAAAAAGCTTCACAAATTTAAAATTGCTGGAAAAAATTACATCCTCATGTAAGGCCCCCTTTCATTGAAAAACCTTAATTTTTAGGCCCAGGCTGATATAAATTTGACTTTTGAATAATTATGCTAAGTCTGATAAATCAAATGAGTACTCTATTGCTTTAAGTACATAATAAATGATATATTAGAGCATTTAAAAAGTATTTTTTGGCAATATTTTAATTTTCAAAGCCCAAAATGTTGATAGTTGAAATTATTCAATTTTAACGTCAAAATTTAACACGCAAAGATGAGTATAGAATTTAACATATTGTCTGTAATATATATCCTATTGTTATGAAACTTTGCAAGCAGTGTTATAATTTATTAAGCTTTGGTCATACCAAGTTTTTTTAAGATTTGTCAACTCTTTCTATCCTAAGAGGTGAAGTCTGTAAATATAGAATCTGTACTTTGGCAACTTCCCTAAATGATTTGGTGGTGTCAATTTGTCAAATAGCATGAAACTAAGGGATTTAAACTTTTATTTTATAGAAGTTCTGCAAAAATGACCAATTTTAGCATTTTATGGTCAAAATAGGCATTTTAAGGCTTTTTCAATATTGATGCAAACATGGCATCCTGACTTTCTATCTGACAGGTTTTCATGTGTCAATACTTGTGTTTCTATGCCTTTATCTTGTTCTTTTACTTGTTTATGAACTCAGAATCTACAGAAAAGAAGATTATCTCAGACAATATGTACAAAATGTGTTGTATAAATGACCCTTGTCTAACGCCCTGTTTGGATGAAGTCAAAAGTGGGGTTCTTGGTACATAAAATTTGAAGTCCACAATCAAGATCTCACTAAATTTGTATCAAAAGCACTTTACAATGTCTATTGTACCTGTTCCATCTCACATAATATCTTTCTTTTCTTCTGTAGGATAGCAAGTGGTTTAAATATAAGCCTGTTGAGACTAAAATTGCATTCAAGTTTTTCATTAAAAAGGCAAAATTCTTTGTATCAGACCATACTGTCTGTAAGAAAAGTGAATTGCAAGAGCCTTTTTGTGCTCAGATTTGTTGTATCATGTCACATGTGTATAGAAATGATAAAAAAGACACAATTTTTTATTTCTTATAGCCTCAATATGCATTTTTTAATGTAAATATGTGGCACGGCTTAAATTGACCCTTATTTTTTTCCAGTCTTACTTGGCTTAAGACCCTCTAAACTAATATCATGTGTTATTTGTGACTTTTCTTTCCATTTAAAGTACATTCAATACATATGTAAGGATTATTTATAACCAAAAAGCTTCACAAATTTAAAATTGCTGGAAAAAATTACATCTTCATGTAAGGCCCCCTTTCATTGAAAAACCTTAATTTTTAGGCCCAGGCTGATATAAATTTGACTTTTGAATAATTATGCTAAGTCTGATAAATCAAATGAGTACTCTATTGCTTTAAGTACATAATAAATGATATATTAGAGCATTTAAAAAGTATTTTTTGGCAATATTTTAATTTTCAAAGCCCAAAATGTTGATAGTTGAAATTATTCAATTTTAACGTCAAAATTTAACACGCAAAGATGAGTATAGAATTTAACATATTGTCTGTAATATATATCCTATTGTTATGAAACTTTGCAAGCAGTGTTATAATTTATTAAGCTTTGGTCATACCAAGTTTTTTTAAGATTTATCAACTCTTTCTATCCTATTAAGAGGTGAAGTCTGTAAATATAGAATCTGTACTTTGGCAACTTCCCTAAATGATTTGGTGGTGTCAATTTGTCAAATAGCATGAAACTAAGGGATTTAAACTTTTATTTTATAGAAGTTCTGCAAAAATGACCAATTTTAGCATTTTATGGTCAAAATAGGCATTTTAAGGCTTTTTCAATATTGATGCAAACATGGCATCCTGACTTTCTATCTGACAGGTTTTCATGTGTCAATACTTGTGTTTCTATGCCTTTATCTTGTTCTTTTACTTGTTTATGAACTCAGAATCTACAGAAAAGAAGATTATCTCAGACAATATGTACAAAATGTGTTGTATAAATGACCCTTGTCTAACGCCCTGTTTGGATGAAGTCAAAAGTGGGGTTCTTGGTACATAAAATTTGAAGTCCACAATCAAGATCTCACTAAATTTGTATCAAAAGCACTTTACAATGTCTATTGTACCTGTTCCATCTCACATAATATCTTTCTTTTCTTCTGTAGGATAGCAAGTGGTTTAAATATAAGCCTGTTGAGACTAAAATTGCATTCAAGTTTTTCATTAAAAAGGCAAAATTCTTTGTATCAGACCATACTGTCTGTAAGAAAAGTGAATTGCAAGAGCCTTTTTGTGCTCAGATTTGTTGTATCATGTCACATGTGTATAGAAATGATAAAAAAGACACAATTTTTTATTTCTTATAGCCTCAATATGCATTTTTTAATGTAAATATGTGGCACGGCTTAAATTGACCCTTATTTTTTTCCAGTCTTACTTGGCTTAAGACCCTCTAAACTAATATCATGTGTTATTTGTGACTTTTCTTTCCATTTAAAGTACATTCAATACATATGTAAGGATTATTTATAACCAAAAAGCTTCACAAATTTAAAATTGCTGGAAAAAATTACATCTTCATGTAAGGCCCCCTTTCATTGAAAAACCTTAATTTTTAGGCCCAGGCTGATATAAATTTGACTTTTGAATAATTATGCTAAGTCTGATAAATCAAATGAGTACTCTATTGCTTTAAGTACATAATAAATGATATATTAGAGCATTTAAAAAGTATTTTTTGGCAATATTTTAATTTTCAAAGCCCAAAATGTTGATAGTTGAAATTATTCAATTTTAACGTCAAAATTTAACACGCAAAGATGAGTATAGAATTTAACATATTGTCTGTAATATATATCCTATTGTTATGAAACTTTGCAAGCAGTGTTATAATTTATTAAGCTTTGGTCATACCAAGTTTTTTTAAGATTTGTCAACTCTTTCTATCCTAAGAGGTGAAGTCTGTAAATATAGAATCTGTACTTTGGCAACTTCCCTAAATGATTTGGTGGTGTCAATTTGTCAAATAGCATGAAACTAAGGGATTTAAACTTTTATTTTATAGAAGTTCTGCAAAAATGACCAATTTTAGCATTTTATGGTCAAAATAGGCATTTTAAGGCTTTTTCAATATTGATGCAAACATGGCATCCTGACTTTCTATCTGACAGGTTTTCATGTGTCAATACTTGTGTTTCTATGCCTTTATCTTGTTCTTTTACTTGTTTATGAACTCAGAATCTACAGAAAAGAAGATTATCTCAGACAATATGTACAAAATGTGTTGTATAAATGACCCTTGTCTAACGCCCTGTTTGGATGAAGTCAAAAGTGGGGTTCTTGGTACATAAAATTTGAAGTCCACAATCAAGATCTCACTAAATTTGTATCAAAAGCACTTTACAATGTCTATTGTACCTGTTCCATCTCACATAATATCTTTCTTTTCTTCTGTAGGATAGCAAGTGGTTTAAATATAAGCCTGTTGAGACTAAAATTGCATTCAAGTTTTTCATTAAAAAGGCAAAATTCTTTGTATCAGACCATACTGTCTGTAAGAAAAGTGAATTGCAAGAGCCTTTTTGTGCTCAGATTTGTTGTATCATGTCACATGTGTATAGAAATGATAAAAAAGACACAATTTTTTATTTCTTATAGCCTCAATATGCATTTTTTAATGTAAATATGTGGCACGGCTTAAATTGACCCTTATTTTTTTCCAGTCTTACTTGGCTTAAGACCCTCTAAACTAATATCATGTGTTATTTGTGACTTTTCTTTCCATTTAAAGTACATTCAATACATATGTAAGGATTATTTATAACCAAAAAGCTTCACAAATTTAAAATTGCTGGAAAAAATTACATCTTCATGTAAGGCCCCCTTTCATTGAAAAACCTTAATTTTTAGGCCCAGGCTGATATAAATTTGACTTTTGAATAATTATGCTAAGTCTGATAAATCAAATGAGTACTCTATTGCTTTAAGTACATAATAAATGATATATTAGAGCATTTAAAAAGTATTTTTTGGCAATATTTTAATTTTCAAAGCCCAAAATGTTGATAGTTGAAATTATTCAATTTTAACGTCAAAATTTAACACGCAAAGATGAGTATAGAATTTAACATATTGTCTGTAATATATATCCTATTGTTATGAAACTTTGCAAGCAGTGTTATAATTTATTAAGCTTTGGTCATACCAAGTTTTTTTAAGATTTGTCAACTCTTTCTATCCTATTAGGTCCGAGACCACAATTGTCGTCCCTTGATTTTCGTTGTTCACGAATATAGTCCCTATTGTTAACAGTGGGTTACTTGCCAATAATTTTTATACCCCTTCCAAATTTATTTCTCCATGTTTAATGCCTCAAATTGTAAGTAGTGGGGTGAAATTACACTGTAAAAAAATTTGGGTCCAGAATTTTACAGGAAAGTAGTGATTTGGTCCAGCTGAAAAAGGTTAAAAATTAGCACTTCGGAAGCTGTCAAAAGATTTCAAGACACCCTAAACACAAAATTGTCCATATTTTGAGTTAGAGGCGATGAAGTTTTCTATAATTTTGATATAACTTGTCCCAAAAGTAGTACAACACACTGTAAAAATTTCATTGAGAAAGCGCAGGTGGGATTTTTTTAATTTTCATTTATGTTCTAAAAGAAATGCACTACGAATTAATTGTGTTCTCGGACCAAGTGTAACACTAATGCGCCCATTTCCTCCGGCGTAGGCATAACACGATTTAAGTAAGTTTATAAACATATCTGAACATTGACTGCTAGCAGAGAGGCTGCTAGCGAGTGACTGATTATTTGAGTCTAGCCAATCCGAGCGCAAACAAATATTTGAATCGCAAACCTTTGTGTTTTGTATTCACTTCTTTTTTATTTACTGAATGTTTTCTTTATGTTTGTATTTCTTTTATACATAGATGTTTTTTTCTTTTCTTTAGCACGTTTTAGATAGACACTGTTCAATTTGATAATATTTAATACTGTTAGAGTCCTGTTCGTGTGTCCTTTGCCCAAGCTACAATAAATGCGAAAAATGTTTGCACCGTCAAATAATTAAGAAGCATCGAACAACAAATCGGACATTTGCGTTGCTTTTTACAAACAAGAAATAATGGTATAAATTCTTGAGACATAGAAAATGAGTTTACAATGTTATCTATCAGAACACTATCAGAGATGATTCTGATAACAAGTAATATGATTTTCAAAAAGAGGTACAAAATCTTTCATGATTAGAAAAATCAATTTCATAACAGTATTCCGCTGTTTCAAACATTGACAATAAACCGCAGCAAAACAGTTGTTTGGAATCTTTGTTAGATGTAAAATAAAATGACATTGATCAGAGAAACAAAACTATGTCTTTCATATTATGAAAATAAAAGGTGAATGTTGTAACTTTGATTTCTCTCAGATACTTATAATTATTTTGAACCATTTTGACACACATTCTAATGTTTTGTTTTATCATTTTTTTCTAATTCATGTACTGACCATGCTCGTTTACTCTTCAAATATCTTTTACAATCCAATCGCAATACTTGACCAGTTTCTTATTCTTTCACGACCATTTAGTAATACCGTCTCTCGATATACCAAATGACTGCAAAGTTTAAGTACTTATAGATTGCAATGTTTGGGTTTAGAGCGTTACTGATGAAGGTAAATTCGAAAAAGTGCCTCGGACGCAAGATACTATATAAAGTGTTTTTTTTTACGTTACATTTTGTTAAATAACTTTTTTTATTGAGTTTATAGCATGACAAGTAGATGAAGTAGTTCATGTACGTTTGATATTTAAAGTAGCCATAACTGTCTTACTAGTTTATTCCAATCACATATAACTGAAAATATTTTTTTTGTAAATAGTGTACGAAATCACAAAACAATGTGAAAACTATTATGTATGTTCGGTAAATCTTATGTCACTTTAACAATTGATAATGTGGACCAAACATGTATGGATATCCTAGCGGCACCAATATTCTTTACCCACACGCTGTCATTTGGATGTAACTGCAGAGCAATAACAATGGTACCGGTATTTCGCACTGTAGAAGGACTGTTACTGTTATAACTAACGTATGTAAATGTAACCGCAGTATTGTTTAGGTACAAGTAGTACCGAGCGTTGTCGGTTTCTGCAACGATAGATGCAGAAATCAGATAAAGTCCAGGTTTTTCGCAAATAAACTTCCCGGTACTTTTATACGCCAGGAGGTTATTATAACCGACACTAAATATAACGTTGTCAAACTTCATTATACCGTTTGAGGATGGTCTAGATGTAAGCTGTCCTGTTAGGGCGACTGAAACAAAAAACAAAAATATATTGTAACTTTATGATTTATGCTGTATTTTAATATAATAACAAAATCAATGCAAGTTACAAACAATATGTCCTTTTAAAAAAAAAGACCAGCTATTCAAATCCAATAATAGCAAGTTAACATTGGAATTTTCATAACAATATGTCGAATTTATAACTTTGAATATAAGACAAAATATATTCAAGGTTTTCATATTGAGGACGTGAAATCCAATTATTTATATTGATTGGAATCAATAGAAACCCAATTATCGTTTATGTCCATAGGGTTATGGTGAATTAAGCTACAAGTAGCAATAAACAAATAATAAAAGAATATCCGTCATAATGTTCGGAAAGATGTTTGTTATAATTCAAATTATTTCAGTCCTGATTTAAAAAAAAACAATTAAGTGCTTAGAAAAAGAAAAACTAAGCCCTTTTTGACAATGAATACATTTTTACTTAATATTGAAAACCCTCATGATGGAGACAGAGGGGCTCAAAACCTTTTGTAGAATCAACCTTTTAAAATGGTATCATCTTAATTGTTAGATAAAAATATGCATGAAAAAATCAATGTACAAAAAATGACATCGTCCTTGACATGCAATAATTTGAACTATAACTTCTTATAATCGAAAGAAAAGAGGACAGTTGTGTACTGTAATATTAATGCTTATTAAATAGAACAGAGTATTTCTAATAAATTAATTATTGTTTAACTATGTGCAGCTTCTGAAAACTGCACAATACCATGATGTAGACAGGATTGAAAAAATTAAGACTTATGATGAGAATTGTTTAAGAAGCCACGGAAAATTTGCCAATTGAAAGTCGCGATTGATTTCAATTTTATCTTTTTTTCTTTCAATATTTTTGTTCATAATCTCTCATATCACGGGCCTGCTATTGTGTGTGTTTCAAGGCAACAATGAGCTTGCGCATTCCTAATACTTTATCGCTTTGTCAAACATTAGTTATTTCTACTTCAAACGTCAATGTTTTGACGCATTTGTGTTCAGGAATTACTTTCATATCCCTCTGAAAATTATCTCACTGACGTTTAACTTCATAAAATGCAGTTGATTGTTGATATGGACACTGTTCATGCAACACGAACGCGTGCTCCCATTCCAACAGACATTCGACCTTTTTCACTGGTTCTGTTGATTTATACCGTTTGATTTTTGTCAGTTTTTATGAACTTTTTTTAAATTTTCCCTTGAGTTCGGTAATTTTGTTATATTCATTTTGCTCGAAAAAATAATGTCAATACGACAAATTTCTTCCCCCGGTAAGTACGAAAATAAACCATTTGTTTCAAAAGAAAGGGATAACCAAAAAAAATGTGCCTTTTTACGAACCAAATATCTATAAACAATATTGTCGTTAAATATAAATTGTAATAATGAAGTTTCCGAGATTAAACTCATACGTGAAAACATAACTTCTTATATGATTTGTGTGAAAAATTAAGCTAATATCCCTAATATTTCGTGATAATCTAGTTACCTTTATTTTCTTCGTCTTGCATTTCTTTTTCCTTCATGAATTTATCAAACTTTGAATCGAGACCAAGCTTCATTCCATTCGTCCTGTGAGAAAGATTTTCAATATTTGACATCGACTCGTTCATTATTTTCTTCTGAAGTTCACCAAACTCTGAATTGAGGCCAAGCTTCATTTCATTCGTCCTGTCCTAAAAAATATTTTCAACATTCGACACCGACTCGTTCATTATTGTCCTCATATCCTCCCGCATTACATATTCAACTTCTTTCTTCACTACCTGACGGATAAAACTTTTTAAAACTGTTTTCAATTTCCTAACGTCTAAATCCGCCTTCAGTGTAGCTTCCATATTATCCAACAAAGGCATAGATATAATTTGTTCACAGTTTGTTCCACTACATTTACTTTCCTCTGTCCTTGATAGATCAACGACCACAAAGGCTAAGAACTTTCATGAATTTCATGATGGAAATCTGGTCAAAAAGCAAACCTCACTAGGTTATCCTGTGTTTGATATTATTAGTTTGATCTACTTTATATACAATAATTAAGCTAAAACATTGCTGTCAAAATACTTGAATTTCACGTTGCCGGTTTTGATTCGATGGTTAGTTTTGATTGAATTATCCAAGGTGGGATCTTTAATGACGTTTTCGAATAATTTTGCAGAAGGAGGCGATGCTTTTGAAATTAAATCAAACGCGAACTAATTCTTCAACGGTTTACAAAATAGATATAAGTGATAAACCCTTATGCAGAATGTTTAGCAAAAAACTTGCCAGTTATTTATTTAGAAATAAATGCATGTTAACGTATTCAGAATGTTCTGATACTCATTGAATGTGAGAAAAATGCATTACATATTCGTCTTAAGGCGAAAGATGTCCCACCTTGACTTATTGCCGAAATAATACTCAATTGATTGGCATCCTCTTTCAGAAGATAACTTTCAGCAGATAAACGATTTCAAGCAAACAGTTAATCTTTATAAGCTTAACGTTTAAGATGGAATATGAACTATTTAAATAATAATCAGTTCAAACACTATCATATCTGCCTCATTGAAGTTCTTACCAACATTTGCGTAATTAACATTGAATTGGGATTATAAATTAATACACATGATACATAGATATAAGAAGATGTGGTATGGTTGCAAATGGAATCACTATCCACCCAAGTCACAATTTATAGAAGTAAACCATTATAGGCAACAGTACTGTCTCCAGTATGGATCCTTGGCTCACACCAAACGGCAAGCTCTAAAGGGCCTTAAACAATTACTAATGTAAAACCATTCAAACAGAAAATCCAACGATCGGATCTATGTAAAAAACGAAAAACGAGAAACACTTATAAACCACACATCAACAAACGACAACTTCTGAACATAAGATTCCTGACTTAAAACAAGTGTAACAATTGCAGCGGGTTAAAACGTTTTAATTGTACCAAACCTTCATCCTTATCTGAATGAATAGTGTAACATTTGAATTCTCTTCATATCTTGACTAAGACTTAAGATTTAGAAACACAATAACGGTCATAAGCGTCTACAATTAAAGTAGTTTGCCGACATTGAAATCTTGTAAATTGATCAAGAAAAGATATTGATAAGTTAAACCGAAGCTATGGCATGAAATCCAAAAGGATACGATCAGATGCGTCGAGAAGGTCAGCCCCACTAGCTGTTCATGCATCCTATCATACAAATTCACACTCAGAAAAAGTAACAATTGGTAAAACATACAGACGAGAAGACTACTCTGGTATTTAGAATTTAAGACCACGAAAAATGCCGATGATGAGAAAAGAAATCGACACATCTTATCGGTCACCCAATTCGTGAAGAAGATAGAGAAAGGGGCCATCATCCCTGAATTGGTTAAAAAAATCTTGTAAAAAATACTTATTACATGCCATGAAATTAACAATTTGTAAGAGTTGCTTATATATTTTAAAGTTATATGCACTCTTTTATTATATACAAGAAGAGAATGGCGTCACTAGTCTTACTTTATTTTAAAAATACTTCTTAATACAATAAATATGATAGTTTTATATATAAAAGACTATGTAATTAAGTGGTAATTTGGGAATGCGTAATTCTTATGTTTTTAAGCTAATTGATGTTTATTGAAAATAACAATTGTTTACAATAACAAAAATCCCATGATTCAAATGTTATTACAACTTTTGATTGATATTAAGAAATTCTACTGTTTTTCAAGAGAAAATATAGATGCAATCTTTAACTGTTTATTGGAAACTCAATAATTCAAAGAAAGTAATAGCAATTTGTAAACACTGACAACTAAGGCACGTGTAATGTGTCTTTGTTTGTATATGTTAAATAAATCTAATTATTCTGCAGAAGCAATACATACGAATAGTAAATGCACTTAACAAATCTGAACTGTCTCGTCCTATGAAAGAGTATATGATATTCAAAATATTTCTACCGTTGTAATAATAGGAATGCTTCAGATTCTAGACCTCCATTCCATGTCTTTTAGTGCATTGACTGGTTTCGGGCGAACTACGCAATATTGAAAAAAGAAATAGAAAAGAACAAATGTTTAATTATTATCTTGACCTTGCTACTAACATTGACCAAAATAAAAAGTATTCGAATGTGCATGGACATGTTTGGAAGAAGCAGTGATCCCCAATTTGATTCGGAATGTCTGTAAAATGACCAATCAAACTACATTTTTTTAGTAAACAGTATTTCAAACTAAGAGAAAAAAATATATGACTATCTTTCATTGAAAATTTTAAATTATAATCGTTTCAAGTAAGTTGATACTTGTATGATGGAACAAAACATAGATGTAAGCTGCTACAACCTATAACATTATCATAAAAATAATAAGACAGATATGAAAATATACATATATATATATATAATTCGTCGAAATAACAGCCTAATAATGTCCGATTTATAAATTATTCCCTGGCCTGGATTCGAACACATGCTACTGAGATATATCGGCATCAAATGGCCCTGCAATATGCCAGACGCGCTAGAACACTCGACCACTTAGGCTTTACATATATATTTAATAAGTAAATTGACATAAAGCTTAGAAGAACATGGCGAAAAGGCCACTTGGTGGCATAGCAATACTGGTATATATTTTACGATACCAAATCCACTTGATTTTGTGTTCCTTCGGGCTATATATACAGTTAAAAAACATATCTCGAAATGTTAGCGTCTAACTTATTTTTATAATAATTGTCAGAGAATCGTCGCTTACAGAAACTTACATTGTTTTTTCCAGCCCAAACGAACAAAATGTCAAGTGGATTTTTTATCGTAAAACTTAAACCAGTTTTGCTATGCCACCGAAAGGCCTTTTGACAATTTTCTGCTGTAATGTTCTGGTAAGCTTTTTGTCTTTTTTCATAATTTTAACTCCATACATTTATAGATTGTATGTGTAGTGACAATGGCAGCCGACAGTTGCAGCTATTAGATATAAACGTTATGTTTCACAGTCAAAATATCCTTCCAATTTGAATTACATAAAGCAGTGCATGTGGTTCTGACGGAACGGTCGACCATGCGAAAGCTTATTGTTTTTCCAACTGTGACTGCAACTGAACCAAACTCTTATATAACTGACAAACGACTCAAAAACAACAATGAAATTGAAGTGCATATCTGATTTGTTTTTCATTTACTTTTAGAGACAAGATCAACATCATTTTACATATTTTAACTTATTGTTCAACTTCTCTACATTTTTTCATATCCTATTACACATTAACTCATCATAGATACCAGGATTCAAATTTTGTATTTGCGCCAGAAGCACATTTCCTCTACAAATGACTCATCAATAACGCTCGAATCTAAAGGTGTTAAAATGGTCGTCAATTAAAGTACAAAGTTACCCTTTTTAAACCATTGAGGACCAACATTTCCTAAAAGTTTTGTTAAATGCAGCTAAGGTAATCTATTCCTGAGATAGAAAGCCTTAGTTTTTTTCTTCAAACATTCAAAGTTATATAATTATAATCATATCAATGAGGATTCATTTAAAACCAGAAGTGCTGAATATTGGACGAACATATTTCTTTATTGACTTAATACGAGGATGTTTGCATCAACTTTATTTCAACTGTTTCTTACACATTATTGGTATTTAAATATTTGGCTTTGAGTGCTCCTGATGAAGTTAAATCCGGGAGAGCGTTTCTAGTTGTTTTCATATTTTACAGCACTGGGTTGATGTCTCTGCTGGTTAACTATCATTCTCGGATTTTATCATCAGCTCAGTACTTCGGTACATACATGTGTTATTTCAAAACCATTCTAAAATTGTCCGTTTATAAATATTGATATTATAGATATAACTAAGTCTTCAACTCTCTGGGGCAAAGTTTACCTTACATGTCCATGGCTTTAATAAAATTAACGGTACTAATTTTCTTGCACCAGATGCGCATTTCGACAATACATGTCTCTTCAGTGATGCTCGTGGCCAAAATATTTGAAATCCAAAGCTTATATAAAAGATGAAGAGCTAAAATCTAAAAGGTCCAAAAAGTATAGCCAAATCCGCGAAAGGAAACAGAGCTTTGCATGAGGATGATACATTCCTTAATTTATAATAATTTCTAATATTTTGTAACAGCAAATTTCAATAACACACAAATCCGTATTTTCATGCCAGTACCGAAGTACTGACTACTGGGCTGGTGATACCCTTGGGGACTAATAGTCCACCAGCAGAGGCATCGACCCGGTGGTAGTAATAAAATTAACGGTACTAATTTTCTTGCACCAATTGCGAATTTCAACAATACATGACTCTTCAGTGATGCTCGTGGCCAAAATATTTGAAATCCAAAGCTTATATAAAAGATGAAGAGCTATAATTCAAAAGGTACAAAATGTATAGCCAAATCCGCGAAAGGAATCAGAGCTTTGCATGAGGGAGATACATTCCTTAATTTATAATATTTTGTAACAGCAAATTTTAATAATACAAAAATCCGTATTTTCATGCCAGTACCGAAGTACTTGCTACTGGGCTGGTGATACCCTCGGGGACTAATAGTCCACCAGCAGAGGCATCGACCCAGTGGTAGTAATAAAATTAATGGTACTAATTTTCTTGCACCAGATGCGCATTTCGACAATATATGTCTCTTCAGTGATGCTCGTGGCCCAAATATTTGAAATCCAAAGCTTATATAAAAGATGAAGAGACATAATCCAAAAGGTCCAAAAGTATAGCCAAATCCGCGAAAGGAATCAGAGCTTTGCATGAGGGAGATACATTCCTTAATTTATGATAATTTCTAATATTTTGTAACAGCAAATTTCAATAACACACAAATCCGTATTTTCATGCCAGTACCGAAGTACTGACTACTGGGCTGGTGATACCCTCGGGGACTAATAGTCCACCAGCAGAGGCATCGACCCGGTGGTAGTAATAAAATTAACGGTACTAATTTTCTTGCATCAGAGGCGAATTTCAACAATACATGTCTCTTCAGTGATGCTCGTGGCCAAAATATTTGAAATCCAAAGCTTATATAAAAGATGAAGAGCTATAATTCAAAAGGTACAAAATGTATAGCCAAATCCGCGAAAGGAATCAGAGCTTTGCATGAGGGAGATGCATTACTTAATTTATAATAATTTCTAATATTTTGTAACAGCAAATTTTAATAATACAAAAATCCGTATTTTCATGCCAGTACCGAAGTACTGGCTACTGGGCTGGTGATACCCTCGGGGACTAATAGTCCACCAGCAGAGGAATCGACCCAGTGGTAGTAATAAAATTAACGGTACTAATTTTCTTGCACCAGATGTGCATTTCGACAATATATGTCTCTTCAGTGATGCTCGTGGCCCAAATATTTGAAATCCAAAGCTTATATAAAAGATGAAGAGACGTAATCCAAAAGGTCCAAAAGTATAGCCAAATCCGCGAAAGGAATCAGAGCTTTGCATGAGGGAGATACATTCCTTAATTTATGATAATTTCTAATATTTTGTAACAGCAAATTTCAATAACACACAAATCCGTATTTTCATGCCAGTACCGAAGTACTGGCTACTGGGCTGGTGATACCCTCGGGGACTTATAGTCCACCAGCAGAGGCATCGACCCGGTGGTAGTAATAAAATTAACGGTACTAATTTTCTTGCACCAGAGGCGAATTTCAACAATACATGTCTCTTCAGTGATGCTCGTGGCCAAAATATTTGAAATCCAAAGCTTATATAAAAGATGAAGAACTATAATTCAAAAGGTACAAAATGTATAGCCAAATCCGCGAATGGAATCAGAGCTTTGCATGAGGGAGATACATTCCTTAATTTATAATATTTTGTAACAGCAAATTTTAATAATACAAAAATCCGTATTTTCATGCCAGTACCGAAGTACTGGCTACTGGGCTGGTGATACCCTCGGGGACTAATAGTCCACCAGCAGAGGCATCGACCCAGTGGTAGTAATAAAATTAATGGTACTAATTTTCTTGCACCAGATGCGCATTTCGACAATATATGTCTCTTCAGTGATGCTCGTGGCCCAAATATTTGAAATCCAAAGCTTATATAAAAGATGAAGAGACATAATCCAAAAGGTCCAAAAGTATAGCCAAATCCACGAAAGGAATCAGAGCTTTGCATGAGGGAGATACATTCCTTAATTTATGATAATTTCTAATATTTTGTAACAGCAAATTTCAATAACACACAAATCCGTATTTTCATGCCAGTACCGAAGTACTGGCTACTGGGCTGGTGATACCCTCGGGGACTTATAGTTCTCCAGCAGAGGCATCGACCTGTTCATAGTAATAGAATTAACGGTACTACTTTTCTTGCACCAGATGCGCATTTCGACAATACATGTCTCTTCAGTGATGCTCGTGGCCAAAATATTTGAAATCCAAAGCTTATATAAAAGATGAAGAGCTATAATTCAAAAGGTACAAAATGTATAGCCAAATCCGCGAAAGGAATCAGAGCTTTGCATGAGGATAATACATTCCTTAATTTATAATATTTTGTAACAGCAAATTTTAATAATACAAAAATCCGTATTTTCATGCCAGTACCGAAGTACTGGCTACTGGGCTGGTGATACCCTCGGGGACTAATAGTACACCAGCAGAGGCATCGACCCAGTGGTAGTAATAAAATTAATGTTACTAATTTTCTTGCACCAGATGCGCATTTCGACAATATATGTCTCTTCAGTGATGCTCGTGGCCCAAATATTTGAAATCCAAAGCTTATATAAAAGATGAAGAGACATAATCCAAAAGGTCCAAAAGTATAGCCAAATCCGCGAAAGGAATCAGAGCTTTGCATGAGGGAGATACATTCCTTAATTTATGATAATTTTTAATATTTTGTAACAGCAAATTTCAATAACACACAAATCCGTATTTTCATGCCAGTACCGAAGTACTGACTACTGGGCTGGTGATACCCTCGGGGACTAATAGTCCACCAGCAGAGGCATCGACCCGGTGGTAGTAATAAAATTAACGGTACTAATTTTCTTGCACCAGAGGCGAATTTCAACAATACATATCTCTTCAGAGATGCTCGTGGCCAAAATATTTGAAATCCAAAGCTTATATAAAAGATGAAGAGCTATAATTCAAAAGGTACAAAATGTATAGCCAAATCCGCGAAAGGAATCAGAGCTTTGCATGAGGGAGATGCATTACTTAATTTATAATAATTTCTAATATTTTGTAACAGCAAATTTTAATAATACAAAAATCCGTATTTTCATGCCAGTACCGAAGTACTGGCTACTGGGCTGGTGATACCCTCGGGGACTAATAGTCCACCAGCAGAGGAATCGACCCAGTGGTAGTAATAAAATTAACGGTACTAATTTTCTTGCACCAGATGCGCATTTCGACAATATATGTCTCTTCAGTGATGCTCGTGGCCCAAATATTTGAAATCCAAAGCTTATATATAAAAGATGAAGAGACATAATCCAAAAGGTCCAAAAGTATAGCCAAATCCGCGAAAGGAATCAGAGCTTTGTATGAGGGAGATACATTCCTTAATTTATGATAATTTCTAATATTTTGTAACAGCAAATTTCAATAACACACAAATCCGTATTTTCATGCCAGTACCGAAGTACTGGCTACTGGGCTGGTGATACCCTCGGGGACTAATAGTCCACCAGCAGAGGCATCGACCCGGTGGTAGTAATAAAATTAACGGTACTAATTTTCTTGCACCAGAGGCGAATTTCAAAAATACATGTCTCTTCAGTGATGCTCGTGGCCAAAATATTTGAAATCCAAAGCTTATATAAAAGATGAAGAGCTATAATTCAAAAGGTATAAAATGTATAGCCAAATCCGCGAAAGGAATCAGAGCTTTGCATGAGGGAGATACATTCCTTAATTTATAATATTTTGTAACAGCAAATTTTAATAATACAAAAATCCGTATTTTCATGCCAGTACCGAAGTACTGGCTACTGGGCTGGTGATACCCTCGGGGACTAATAGTCCACCAGCAGAGGCATCGACCCAGTGGTAGTAATAAAATTAATGGTACTAATTTTCTTGCACCAGATGCGCATTTCGAAAATATATGTCTCTTCAGTGATGCTCGTGGCCCAAATATTTGAAATCCAAAGCTTATATAAAAGATGAAGAGACATAATCCAAAAGGTCCAAAAGTATAGCCAAATCCGCGAAAGGAATCAGAGCTTTGCATGAGGGAGATACATTCCTTAATTTATGATAATTTCTAATATTTTGTAACAGCAAATTTCAATAACACACAAATCCGTATTTTCATGCCAGTACCGAAGTACTGACTACTGGGCTGGTGATACCCTCGGGGACTAATAGTCCACCAGCAGAGGCATCGACCCGGTGGTAGTAATAAAATTAACGGTACTAATTTTCTTGCACCAGAGGCGAATTTCAACAATACATGTCTCTTCAGTGATGCTCGTGGCCAAAATATTTGAAATCCAAAGCTTATATAAAAGATGAATAGCTATAATTCAAAAGGTACAAAATGTATAGCCAAATCCGCGAAAGGAATCAGAGCTTTGCATGAGGTGGATGCATTACTTAATTTATAATAATTTCTAATATTTTGAAACAGCAAATTTTAATAATACAAAAATCTGTATTTTCATGCCAGTACCGAAGTACTGGCTACTGGGCTGGTGATACCCTCGGGGACTAATAGTCCACCAGTAAAGGCATCGACCCAGTGGTAGTAATAAAATTAACGGTACTAATTTTCTTGCACCAGATGCGCATTTCGACAATATATGTCTCTTCAGTGATGCTCGTGGCCAAAATATTTGAAATCCAAAGCTTATATAAAAGATGAAGAGACATAATCCAAAAGGTCCAAAAGTATAGCCCAATCTGCGAAAGGAATCAGAGCTTTGCATGAGGGAGATACATTCCTTTCGCGGATGATAATTTCTAATATTTTGTAACAGCAAATTTTAATAACACAAAAATCCGTATTTTCAAGCCAGTACTCAAGTAATTGCTACTGGGCTGGTGATACCCTCGGGGACTAATAGTTCTCCAGCAGAGGCATCGACCCGTTCATAGAAATAGAATTAACGGTACTACTTTTCTTGCACCAGATGCGCATTTCGACAATACATGTCTCTTCAGTGATGCTCGTGGCCAAAATATTTGAAATCCAAAGCTTATATAAAAGATGAAGAGCTATAATCTAAAAGGTCCAAAAAGTATAGCCAAATCCGCGTAAGGAATAAGAGCTTTGCATGAGGGAGATACATTCCCTAATTTATAATAATTTCTAATATTTTGTAACAGCAAATTTTAATAACACAAAAATCCGTATTTTCAAGCCAGTACCTAAGAGTACCAAAGTACTGGCTACTGGGCTGGTGATACCCTCGGAGACTTATAGTCCACCAGCAGAGGCATCGACCCAGTGGTAGTAATAAAATTAACGGTACTAATTTTCTTGCACCAGATAC